>NC_036875.1:6651514-6834238 GCF_002910315.2 Salvelinus sp. IW2-2015 | reverse complement strand
AGGCGTCGGCGCCGGTTCCAGTATTTAAGAGAAGAAAACTCCTAGGCTTTTCAAGCACAACAGTGTCTAAGGTTTACCGAGAATGGATGCAACAAAACAACAAAAACATTCAGTCAGCGAAGTCCTGTGGGCGAAAACAGCTTGTTAATGAGAGGTCGAAGGAAATGGAAAGAATCGTGCAAGCTAACAGCCGGGCACAACACGGCAAAATAACGGAACAGTACAGGCCTGTGGTGTGCAGTATGACACATCTCGGAAATCACAGATGGGCTATTGCAGCAGAGAAAAACCACATCGGATTCCACTCGTATCAGCTGAAAACCCAAGAAGAACGGATGAAGTGGGGCAACCATAAACTGGAATATTGAGGAGAACAACATTGCATGGTCTTGACGAATACCGAGTTCCTTTTGCGTCATGCTGATGGCAGAGTCAGGATTTGGCGTACAGCAGCATGAGTCCCTGACCATCCTGCCTGGTGTCAACACTACAGGCTGGTAAAGAGGTAGTGGTACAGCGTGTGGGGAAACATTTTCACTGGCACACGTTTAAGTCCGTTGACTACCAAATTGAGCAATGTTTCCATGCCACAAAGAACTAAGGCTGTTCTGGAGAAAATGGTGGGGTCCTGACGCGTGTTATCTAGAGAAACTGGCAACTAAGTTTACATAGGTATTTTATCTTTTCTATGTACATGTATACAGTTACCAGTCCAGTTTGCCCACACCTACTCAATTCAAGGGTTTCTTTTATTTTTTTACTGTTTTCTACATTGTCCAATTAATAGTGAAGACATCCAAAACTATGAAATTACACCATATGGAATCATGTAGTAACCAAAAAAAGTGTTAAATAAATCAAACATTATTGAGATTCTTCAAAGTAGCCCACCTTGTGACAGCTTTGCACCACTCTTGGCATTCTCTCAATCACTTCATGGAGGAAATATTTTTTAAACAGTTTTGAAGGTGTTCCCACATTTGCTGAGGCACTTGTTTGGTTCTTTTCCTTCACTCTGCGGTCCAACACATCCCAAACCAATCGTCAATTGGGTTGAGGTCGGGTGAGATGTGGGATCCCAGGTCATCTGGATGCAGCATCTCATCACTCTCCTTCTTGGTCAAAATAGGCCGCTTACACAGCCTGGAGGTGTTTTTTGGGGTCATTGTCCTGTTGAAAAACAAATGATAAGTCCCATTAAGTGCAAACCAAGATGGGATGTGTAATCGCTGCGAATGCTGTGGTAGCCATTCTGGTGTGCGCTTGAATCTTAAATTAAATCACAAGACAGTGTCACCAGCAAAGCCGCCCCACATCATCAGCACCCCTCCTCAGTTCACGGGTGGACCACACTGCGAGATGATCCGTTCACCTACTCTGGATCTCAACAAAGACACCGCAAGTTGGAACCAAAAATCTCAAATTTGCGACTCATCAGACGAAAGGTCACATTTCCACCAGGTCTATGTCCATCTCGTTTTTCTTGGGCCAAGGCAAGTCGTCATCTTCATATGGGTGTCCTTAGTAGTGGTTCTTTGCTGCAATTTGACCATGAAGGCTGTTCCAGCGTCTCTAACATATCTGGTCAGTTTGAGGGAGTTAACTTGTAAGATTTATTCACTGATTTCTACTGACCAGACTAGAGACTCTGGGTCTTCCTTTCTTCCTTGGCGGTCCTCATGAGAGCCAGTCTGTCATCTACGCTGAATTGTTCAACACGAACTTTCAATTCTCGACATGTCTCTGATCTGACCTGACCTTCATGTCTCAAGGTAAGATGTACTGTCCGTGTTCTCTTTGCTTATTTGGAGCTGTTCTGCCAATATGCGACATTCGCGACTATTACACAACTACGGCGCTATTCTGGTATACCAGCCCTAGCCTTGGCACAACACAACTGATTGGCTAAACACATAAGAAGGAAATGAAATTACCAAATAACTTTATAAGAAGGCACACTTGTAATTGAAACTGCATTTCCAAGGTGACTACCTCATGAAGCTGGTGGGAGAATGCCAAGAGTAGTGGCAAAGCTGTCATCAAGCAAAGGGTATGGCTACTGCAAGCATGAATTATAAATATAAATACAATTTCGATTTGTTTAACACTTTTTTGTTACTACATGAATTCAATTGTGTGTATTTCATAGTTTTACTGTTCTTCACTATTATTCTACTAATGTAGAAAATAAAAATAAAGAAAAAACCTTATTATGAGTGAGGTGTGTCCAAACTTATGACTGACATGGATACTTTATAAAATATATTTATATAATTTTATTTTGTATTTACACTACCAATCAAAATTGGTCGGCTTAGCAATGTCGCTTGTTTTTTGAAAAGAAAGGCACATATTTTGTCCATTAAAAGTAAGCATAAAATTGATCATAAATACCATGTGTTGTAAATTACTATTGTAGCTGGAAACGGCCAATTTTTTTATGAAATATCTACGTAGGCGTAACAGAGGCCATTACAGCAACAATTTCACTCCTGTGGTCAATGGGACGTTGTTTTAGCTATATCCAGTTTATAATTTTAAAATGGCTAATTGATCATTTTAGAAAAACCCTGTTTGCAATTTGTTTAGCACAGCTTGGAAAACTGTAGTCCTGACTACTAGAAGCAATAAACTGTCTTACTTTAGACTAGTTTGAGTATCTGGAGCATCAGTTATTTGTGGGTTCCGAATACTAGCAAAATGGCCAAGAAAACAAATAAACACTTCTTGTTTCTGAAATCCATGTCACGTCTATTCTGTGTTCTGAGAAATGAAGGCCTATACCATGTGAGAAATTGCCAAGAAGAAGACTGAATGATCTTCGTACAAGCTGCTGGTATTATAACTTACTGATCCTTCACAGAACAGCGCAAACTGGCCTTCTAACCAGACATAGATAAGAGGAGGTGGGAGGGCCTCCGGAAGTACAACAACTGATTTAAGAGGACAAGTACATTTATGAGTGTCTAGTTGAGAAACAGACACCTTCACAAGTACTGCAACTGGTCAGCTTCTCATTAAATAAGTAACCCGTGCAAACACCAAGTCTTCAAACTTCAACAGTGAGAAGAGGCGACTCTGGGATGCCTGGCGCTTCCTAGGCAGTTGCAACGAAAATAGCCATATCTCAGACTGGCCTAATAAAAAATATAAAGATGTAAGGATGGTGGCAAATAAGAGACTAAGCACTGGGACAAAGGAAGATTTCGGGAATAAGTGTTTTATGGACAGACAAATCTAAGTTTGTAGAGGTGTTCAGATCACATAAGAGAGTAAACATTCCGATGGAGTATGCAGAAAAAATAAAGATGCTGGAGGAGTGTTGCGACGCCAATACTTGTCATAAGCATGGTGGTAGATTGGAATGTGATGGTCTGGGGGGCTTTGAGTGGTGTAAAGTTGCGAGGATTTGAAAAGCAGAGAGTATTATGAATAGAAGGGAAGCTGTATTCAACCTTGCCATGATTCCTTTTGAACGCCGGCATGCCATTAACCCTGTTGGACTGGCGCTTAATTGAAGCCAATTTCCTCCCTAACAACAGGACAAGGACCCATAAACAGCTCCAAACAATGAATAACTATTTAGGGAAGAAGGCAGTCAGCTGCCAGCACACAGTCACCGGATCTCAACCCTATTGAGCTGTTGTGGGAGCAGCTTGACAGTATGGTACGTAAGAAGTACCCATCAAGCCAATCCAATTTGTGGGAGGTSCTTCAGGAAGCATGGGGTGAAATCTCTTCAGATTACCTCAACAAATTGACAACTAGAATGCCAAAGGCCTGCAAGGCTGTAATTGCTGCAAATGGAGGATTATTTGAGTAAAGCAAAGTTTGAAGMACACAATTATTATTTCAATTAAAAATCATTATTTATAACCTTGTCAACGTCTTGAATATATTTACTATTCATTTTGCAACTTATTTCATGTAAGTTTACTTGGAAAACAAGGACATTTCTAAGTGACCCCAAACTTTTGAACGGTGCTGTATATTTTTTTTACACTGTTTGGACTAAGGTGGCCCAAAGAAAGGCTTAGGTGGCCTGCCCAATGGTTGCAATGCCAAGAAACATTCCTGTAGTTTATCAATAGAGGGAGAAATGCATAATAGCACAAGTCATGAGGCTGATATTAGATGCGCTGCAGATCGACAACCAGGATAGTGTGTCAYCCAACACAACAAAGTAACACTTTATTCTAAGGGACACATAAGGCATGACTATTTCACAGCTGACTTAGCCATCATGTAAGAATTATGAATGCATAGTGTAACCACATTATCAAAACCTCCTAACTAACAACAAGTAGCCTACAAAGGGGCCATCAATCGCCCATTGTATCCATGCTTTAAATGTCTCTACTGGTGAATGCTTTGCCCATCAGTTAGTAACCTTTGCAAACAACCATCATGCTAGCTGACATTTGCGCTCTTACTCCTCATTAAACTGGCAGATCCTTGTTTACTGATTTATAATTGCTTTCCCTTGGAGCGATGGATGTTTGAGAGACACTGACCGCGTTTCCCAAAACGCCGTACTCAGTGACATTTTGCCCAGTCATTTCCATAGCAACCCTTCTCTGCTTAATGCATGTGGCACGGATATTAGTCCAACCCAGCTAACTGTGACCAGGCCTTTGACAGTCTTGCCAGGCAACACTTTCAGAGAGAGTCTGGATATTGGAAATTAACCCTGTCACTGACCTGAAACCCACCCAGCAAATGAAAAGGAGGAGTGAGGCCACTAACAGTATGCTTGACTAGGAGGAAATTACAAACAAATTCCATGCATTTTAGCTAGAAAGAAATGGGGGATAGAAATACATYAAACAATAAAGGAAAGTAACGCAATTCATTAATGCAACAATGCTACACAGTTGTAGTTTCATAGTACTTTATCCACATAGATACATTTAATTCAATGTATTTATTAGAGAAAAGTACTAAGAACAACGGATTCACTGTGTGACAGCTTGTGGTTACATAAGCATAGACATTTCTGAGCTGTATCAAAGGTTTACATAATACTGTACTTTACTAAAATCATTTTCACATTGCTCCCRCATTGATTTCTTTCCATGACGTTTAGCCATAACCTCTTCTCAACCCTGCTGAGGGAGCCCCTCTTCTCAGAGCTTGTCTAACCATCATACTGGACACTCCATCCCCCCCTTTCCCTGCTCTCCATTCACTTGTCACACTGACTGACCTTGACACTCGGGCTAACCTATGGCAGCCTGGTGCTTTGTGTCACAAAGTATCACATCACTGTTTCATTCAATGTATTCCATACCAGTCTCACTACATCTCAGCTATGTCTCATTCAGAATATCATTCATATCCCCATCTCAGTGCTTTTCCATTTATCACAGCTTTTTGAGMTTTTTTTTGTTTTTTGGGGTGGATCAGCTTTAATATTGCAAATAGATTGTGGCTTCTATCAATGTAATTGTCTGCATTATTTCCAATCCCACATATATATTTTTTTATAAAATACTGTACCAGTCAAAAGTTTGGACACACCCACTCATTCAAGGGTTTTTCTTTATTTTTACTATTTTCTACATAGTAGAAAAATAGTGAAGAAACAGTAAAACTATGAAATAACACATGGAATCATGTAGTAACATAAAAAGTGTTAAACAATTCGAAATATATTTTATATTGGCGATGCTTCAAAGTAGCCACCCTTTGCCTTGATGACAGCTTTGCACACTCTTGGCATTCTCTCAACCAGCTTCATGAGGTAGTCACCTGGAATGCATTTCAATTAACAGGTGTGCCTTCTTAAAAGTTAATTTGCAGAATTTATTTCCTTCTTAATGTGTTTGAGCCAATCAGTTGTGTTGTGACAAGGTAGGGSTGGTATACAGAAMATAGCCCTATTTGGTAAAAGTCCAAGTCCATATTATGGCAAGAACAGCTCAAATAAGCAAAGAGAAACGACAGTACATCATTACCTTAAGACATGAAGGTCAGTCAATCAGGAACATTTCAAGAACTTTGAAAGTTTCTTCAAGTGTAGTTGCAAAAATCATCAAGCGCTATGATGAAACTGGCTCTCATGAGGACCGCCAGAGGAAAAGGAAGACCCAGAGTTTAAGTTCCTTAGAGTTACCAGACTCAGAAATTGCAGCCCAAATAAATGCTTCACAGAGTTCAATTAACATACACATCAACTGTTCAGAGACAGCGTGAATCAGACCTTCATGGTCGAATTGCTGCAAAGAAGCCACTACTGAAGGACACCAATAAGAAAAATAAACTTGCTTGCACCAAGAAATACGAGCAATGGACATTAGACTGGTGGAAATCTGACCTTTCGTCTGATGAGTCCAAATTTGAGATTTTTGGTTCCAACCGCCGTGTCTTTGTGAGACGCAGAGTAGGTGAACGGACGATCTCCGCATGTGTGGTTCCCACCGTGAAGCATGGAGGAGGAGGTGTGATGATGTGGGGGTTCTTTGCTGGTGACACTGTCTGTGATTTATTTAGAATTCAAGGCACACTTAACCAGCATTGTCATCCAATAGGCTTTGATTCAATTTCCAACATCCTCGTCCACGTGGAAATTCTGTCAGAGTAATGTATATGCCAATTATTGGATGGTTCTAGCGCATTTAGTCCCCTATCAACATTTTTTTAAACTTTTGGTGCCAGCGAGAATGACATAAGAAAGTAGTTAAGACGACTAGCTTGACTGAGCCTCCGACATGTATATCTCACTAGGTCAGGATATTTAAGCCTCCATATATCCACTAGTTCCAATACATCCATGATATTCGTGATTTCCTTAAATGCGTGAGGGTGATACTGTAGTTTGTAATGTGATTTCCTTTACCACCCATTGAGGTATTTAAAACTGTATTATAATCTCCCACCATAATAGTAGAGTCTTGCATTGCTTGTAGGCTTGATAAGTTATTATATATATTTTCAAAGAAGCATGGATCATCATTATTTGGACCGTACAGATTAATGAGCCAAATCAGTTTATGGTCTAATAACATATTCAAAAGATCCAATCTACCTTGTCAATCTGTTTGGAGAATTTGCACATTCGGATAAAAGAAAATTGTTAATTAATAGCATCACACCTTTTGAGTTTCTTTGCCCATGGGAGAATTATATATCACCCCCCCTCCCCAAGTCCTTTTTCCATACAACTTCATCTAAAATTGTTGAAGGAGTTTACTGTGAACAATAGATATTTCATTCCTTCTCTTTTAGCCAGGTAAATACTGATCGTCTTTTCTTATTATCTGCTAAGCCATTACAATTATAACTGGCTACACTTATTCTCCATTTACCATAATGAGATACAAGTTTCAATTATATTTATCATAATATATGTTTGTTAATAAAAAAAATWAAAAAATACCARGATGATTGAGTGTCCATACAGCTGTATCATGATATTTGCACTGCTACTGAGTAAAACCTCCAATTGTTCTCCACTATTCCACCCACYAAAACCTTCCCCCATCCCAAGTTGGGTTGTCATCCTAGTGACTGGCAGACCACCCCTGTCCACCTGGATCCTTTGGCCTTTGAGAGATTGAGACCCATCCTTTAAAAAGAGCACACAGTGCCAACTACAGAACAAAAGCAGATTAACACCCAAAAGCATTTCCACCGCCCTCACCACAATTGTACTGTATACTGTTATAAAAATTTTACAAAATGTATATATATATATATATATATATATATATTATTTAAAAAAATATATATATATTTTTTTTTCAATAGCAGAATACAGTACAATCGTGGTGAGGGTGTTGGAAATGCTATATATATATATATATGCACATCTTAATTAATTTGTTGGGGCGGCAGGTAGCCTAGTGGTTAGAGCGTTGGACTAGTAACTGAAAGTGTTACAAGATTGAATCCTCCAGCTGACAAGGTAAAAATCTGTCTTTCTGCCCCTGAACAAGGCAGTTAACCCACTGTTTCTAGGCCGTCATTGAAAATAAGAATTTGTTCTTAACTGACTTGCCTAGTTAAATATAGGTAAAAAAAAATAAATAATAATAATAAAACATTTCCACAATTAACTAATAATATGCGTACTAATTTAGGCACTTCATACGAAGGATTGTTACCTATAATTGGGACTGGCATTACAAAAATAACATTGTTTGGCAAGCAATTCATATTTTYTGAAGCAGTTATTGTAATTCATCCTATACTTTCCCTAACATCATTACCCCTTAGCAACAGATGTGGGATACATACACGCACTCTCCCCACCGTTCCCCCACAAACAACCACAAGCTCAGATGTTCAACAGTTGTTCCATCCCCGAGCCCAACTCAAGAGAATACTTGATGCGCGAATGCATATACAGTTGTAGCTGTTTGAGAAGGCATGCAAAATTGAACAAGAATAGGGAGATTTGCTTAACCAATGTCAAGTCCTAGCTGAAGGATTGCAGATACCCCCCTTTCCCCTGAGACACACACACGCTGGTCCCCCGTTGTGACCATTTTCCCAAGCATCTCTGGGCAGTCAAACCTTTTGATTATTTTGTGCCGACCGGGCCACAATAATTTGCTCTCTCTCTGATTGTCCGAGTTTGACCCTCTCCCCATGGGTTASTGCAGCTAGTGTTGCCAGCACTGCCACTACCTGGGTTGGGGTCTCCACTGGAATTCCCACCYAAATTCCTTGAATATTATGCTCACCCACCCGGGGGCTTTGATGAGGCAACCTCAGACCCTTGAGGGGACGGTGCTGCTTTACTGGGTCTCTGACCACGTTTKTCTTTCTGTCTTGGTTGTCTATAGGATACTTGCAGTAGGCCTATAAAACAGTGAAGGACTTCTCCTTATTGTGTGGGTCACTGAGGTTCGGTGTTTAGGGTATTGGGTTGTGGACCGTTCCATCGTGATAGGACAATAAATAAATAGACTATATTTGTAATTTATTTTCAAATGTATATCCCATATCTGCACAAAATTGAAACTCTCTTTCACAACTCCTGCTTGCAGACACACGGGTTCCGGCATTTGCAACCATTTTCCTTTTCACTCTCTTAACTCGCCGCACTTTTCCAATCACAAAAACGCACACCTCATCTTCCGTCACAACCATTCTTCTCCCACATACCGTGCCTTCTATGTCCTCTGTTTGCTGMGTTTTTATCCCTARCATGCCAACCCAACTTTGGACMTTTTACTACTTTTGTGTTCCAGTTTCTTATGTTTGAAGATGTATTATTTCAATAATTGTCCTTTCTTCTAATGCTGCATTTATCACAGCTTTGTCTCACTACATCTCAGCCCCGTTATTCAAACACGTATAGTATGATCCTCAGAACATCAAAGTAATGTCTCATCCATTATATCGCCGTCTCATTACATTTCAGCTCCGTCTCACTTCATACATTGCAATTCATATAAAATGGCATGCTCTTAAACCAAACTGTTGTTTATCTTTAACATAAATGAAACCTTGCTTCAGACTCTTCTTCTCACACACATTCAACCACTCACCCCATGCTGTTTTTCCAATCCAATTTCAGGGACGTTGTTGTTCCCTCTAAATAACGCTACAAACATGGTGCACAGATTCCWCAGATCCATATTGTATCTGGGAGTCAGTTAGCATTTCGTGTGTATGAGTGGGCATTTGGAAAAAAATGGGTCGTCGGCCTCTTACCCTAACTATGTTATTATTTTCCGCATACAGGACTTACATTTCTTACAGTWAAAAAATATCAGAACTGCTCACTGRTTATAACAAGCATGCATGACACARTATAGAACTGTTGCTAAGATACCACCTAATCACAGTTATCATTACAACAATTGCTTTGTTTTCTTTGAGTACATGAAACTAGGCTATATGATAAGTCATCTTTCCAGGCAGACGGACAGTTCAGACAGGCAGGCACGCAGGCAGACGGAAGGCAAAGGGATTGGGGGACTGCCAGACAGACATGTCACACATATAGGATAGGAGGCAGGTAGTAACATACCTGGCTTGCATGGTCCTAGTACAGCACCCTGTTAAATTATTATTAAAATGTTTTACTCTATTACTGTTATATGTGCCTCTAATAGTGATAGCATCAAAACATGACAGCTACAAATCATCTTAGAGACAGGAAAACAATCAGGTTTCTTCATGAATTGGGGTCACGCAGGTCGACCTCGTGGTGACCTCTTATTGCCTTATCTTGACCAAGATCCAAAAACACAGCCTGGTCACACAGTGCTTTAACTGTGTTTTCATTGTTGGCCTTTTGGTGAACTCTGTCTGCCCTGGCTTTCGCATAATGCGTTTATTGTGAGGTCATAAGATCACTTACACACATGGGCAGTAGCTCATGAGMGAATTCCACCTTAAAAAATGCATGGATAAGATTAAATCACAGAACTTTAAATTCTTCACCTTAAAGGGCACATGGTCGATGGTGGGTGCTGTGCCACCCACACAACAGACACTGATTCCCCTCATTAAATTGGAAAAGTCTAATGGTTATGTAAGCACTTACAGTTTTCTCGATTACTTGAACACTGTGAAGGAAACTATTTGGGAAATATTGGATCCTTATTCAGAGATTAAGAATAGTCTCACTTCTATTAAATGTTTCATTACCATCTTATTCCYTTTACTCTTTTCCACAGAAAAAGTTGGCCTATTGATGGTTATAGTTAGTATTTGTTTTAGCCATTATCTAATGAGTGGTGAGATTACCTTCTAATTTGATGAATAAAGATATTATTTTGACAGAGTTAGCTGTTTTTGTAACATGTATCTTAAATTGTGATAGTGTTAGTTAATTTTGCAAAAGTGCGTTTGCAGTTTAGGTCTGTAAAGTTGTTTGCAGTTTAGTTGTTTAGATCCGCCTTGATTCGACCAAACCACAAACTTTCTGTAGGCCAACACCTAATTTTCTTTTGTGGGGGAGCAATCCTTTGTGTGCCTGTTAATTATGGCTGCAATCCCGTTAACGGGATCGATATGACAACAGCCAGTTGAAAGTGCAGGGCGCCAAATTCAAACAACAGAAATCTCATAATTAAAATTCCTCAAACATACATGTATTTTATACAATTTTAAAGGTAATCTTGTTGTTAATCCCACCAAAGTGGCCGATTCCAAATAGGCTTTACAGCGAAAGCACCACAAACGATTATGTTAGGTCACCGCCAAGTCACAGAAAAATTCAGCCATTTTTCCCGCCAAAGAGAGGAGTCACAAAAAGCACAAAGAGATAAAATTAATCACTAACCTTTGATGATCTTCATCAGATGACACTCATAGGACTTCATGTTACACAATACATGTATGTTTTGTTTGATAAAGTTCATATTTATATCAAAAAATCTGAGTTTACATTGGCGCGTTACGTTCAKTAGTTCCAAAAACATCCAGTGATTTTGCATAGCCACATCAATTTTACAGAAATACTCATCATAAATGTTGATGAAAATACAAGTGTTACATATGGAATTATAGATATACCTCTCCTTAATGCAACCGCTGTGTCAGACTTCAAAAAAACTTTACGGAAAAAGCAAACCATGCAATAATCTGAGAACGGTGCTCAGAAAGAAAAAAAATGTATCCGCCATGTTGGAGTCAACAGAAATCAGAAATAACATTATAAATATTCCCTTACCTTTGATGATCTTCATCAGAATGCACTCCCAGGAATCCTAGTTCCACAATAAATGTTTGATTTGTTCGATAATGTCCATTATTTATGTCCATGTAGCTACTTTTGTTAGGGCGTTTAGTACACAAATCCAAACGCTCGTGCAGGTCCAGCCGAASGRRGGYCGAYAAGTTCAAAAAGTTATATTACAGGRCGTAGAAACATTTCAAACTAAGTATAGAATCAATCTTTAGGATGTTTTTATCATAAATCTTCAATAACGTTCCAACCGGAGAATTCCATTGTCTGTAGAAAAGCCATGGAACGCAGGTCGCTATCATGTGAAATGCGAGTGACCAGGACCTGGCTCTCTGCCAGACCACTGACTCAAAGAGCTCTCATCCGGCCCCACATCACAGTAGAAGCCTCATTCAAGTTTCTAAAGACGGTTGACTTCTAGTGGAAGCCTTAGGAAGTGCAACATAACCAATATCCCACTGTGTATTCAATAGGGTCTGGGTTGAAAATCGACCAACCTCAGAWTTCCCACTTCCTGTTGTGATTTCTTCTCAGGTTTTTGCCTGCCWTATGAGTTCTGTTATACTCACAGACATCATTCAAACAGTTTTTGAAACTTCAGAGTGTTTTCTATCCAATAATAATAATAATATGCATATATTAGCAACTGGGACTGAGGAGCAGGCCGTTTACTCTGGGCACCTTTCATCCAAGCTACTCAATACTGCCCCTGCAGCCATAAGAAGTTAAACTGGGCTTATTCCTGTTCATAGCTGTAAAATGTTAGATTTTTAAATAACTAAAAAATAGCATTACCGCTACAGCTATCTCTGCCCTCAAACCAGAGGAGTTAGGACCCAATTAACAAGGAACTCTAACAAAAAGCAGACCTTTTTTTTCAGGTTATAATAACATAATTCTATATCTACTACCTTGTGAATTATTATGTTAATTGTCTTCAATAAATTACTTTARTATGTATGCCGCTTGACAACTGAAGAACAAGTTCACTTTTATCTCAAATGTACACTACCGGTCAAAGGTTTTAGAACACCTGCTCATTCAAGGGTTTTTCTTTATTTGTACTATTTTCTACATTGTGGASTAATAGTGAAGACATCAAACTATGAATTAACACATATGGAATCACGTAGTAACCAAAAAAGGGTTAAACAAATCAAAATATATTTTATATTTGAGATTCTTCAAATAGACACCCTTTGCATTAATGACAGCTTTGCACAGTTTTGGCATTCTCTCAACCAGCTTCACCTGGAATGCTTTTCCAYCAGTCTTGAAGGAGTTCCCACATATGCTGAGCACTTGTTGGCTGCTTTTCCTTCACTCTGCGGTCCGACTCATCCCAAACCATCTCAACTTGGTTGAGGTTTGAACTCATTTGGACTCAAATTTGGACTCATCAGACCAAAGGACAAATTTCCGCCGGTCTATTGTCCATTGCTTGTGTTTCTTGGCCTAAGCAAGTCTCTAATTATTATTGATGTCCTTTAATAGTGGTTTCTTTGCAGCAATTCAACCACGAAGGCCTGATTCACACAGTCTCCTCTGAACAGTTGATATTGAGATGTGTCCGTTACTTGAACTCTGTGAAGCATTTATTTGGGCTGCAATTTCTGAGAATGGTAACTCTAATGAACGTATCCTCTGCAGCAGAAGTAACTCTGGGTCTTCTATTCCTCTGGTGGTCAGACAGTTTCATCATAGCGCTTGATGGTTTTTGCGACTGCACTTGAAGAATCTTTCAAAGTTCTTGAAATGTTCCATATTGACTGACCATGTCTTAAAGTAAGGATGGACTGTCATRTCTCTTTGCTTATTTGAGCTGTTCTTGCCATAATATGGTCTTGGTCTTTTACCAAATAGGGCTATCTTCTGTATACCCCACCCTACCTTGTCACAACACAACTGATTGGCTCAAACAAACTTCTTCAGACTAYGCTCCTTTTTTCAGAATTTCCGCCTGACTGACGTGCCCAAAGTAAACTGCCTGTTACTCAGGCCCAACAGCCAGGATAAGCACATCATTGGTAGCATTGGATAGAAAACATTTTGAAGTTTGTAGAAATGTTTAAATAATGTATGAGACTGTAACACAATTGATATGGCAGGGGAATATCCAAAGACAAACCATCCGGAATTATTATTATTTATTTTTAGGGTCCCAGGCTCTTATAATGGAAAGCTATGGGTTCTTTGTAATTCCAGCTCCCAGATTGCAATTCCTATGGCTTCCACTAGATGTCAACAGTCTTTGTTCATTGTTTCAGGCTTGTTTCTTCAAAAACTAGCAAGAATTTTMAGTTTTTGTACAAAGAGTGCCGGTACAATATCAGTCTGTTGGCGCACGATGAAGAGGATGCGCTTAATAATTTTACTTTTCTATTGAACATACTTCTTTCCGTATCAAATATTATAGTTTATTTACATTTCRGAATACCTGACAATTGGATAGAAACGTAGTTTGACTTGTTTGAACGAAGTTTAGCGGTAGCTTTTTGGACTCCTTTGTCTGCATGTTGAATGAGTGGATTACTGAAATCGATGGAACCAACTAAACTGACTTTTTTGGATATAAAGAAGGATTTTATCTAACAAAACGACCATTCATGTTGTAGCTGGGACCCTTGTGATTGCAAACAGAGGAAGATTTTCAAAAGTTAAGTGATTTATTTAATCGCTATTTGTGATTTTATGAAGCCTGTGCTGGTTGAAAAATGTGTTGATGTGAGGCGCCGTCCTCAAACAATCGCATGGTATGCTTTTGCTGTAAAGCCTACTGTAACTCGGGGCAATGCAGTTAGATTAACAAGAATTTAAGCTTGTAKACGATATAAGATACTTGTATGTTCATAAATGTTTAATATTACGATTATTTATTTGAAATGCGTGCCCTCCAATTTCACCGGATGTTGTCGACAGGTGTCCCGCTAGCGGGACGCCTAGCCTTATTGAGAAGGACAGAAATTCCACAAATCAACTTTTAAGAAGGCACACCTGTTAATTGAAATGCATTCCAGGTGACTACCTCATGAAGCTGGTTGAGAGAATGCCAAGATTGTGCAAAGCTGTCATCAAGGCAAAGGGTGGCTATTTGAAGAATCTCAAATATAAAATATATTTTGATTTGTTTAACACTTTTTTGGTTACTACATGATTCCATGTGTCATTTCTTAGTTATGATGTCTTCACTATTATTCCACAATGTAGAAAATAGTACAAATAAAGAAAAACCCTTGAATGAGTGGGTGTTCTAAAACTCAAACGCAACAGATTTTCTCCACTGTTCATAGCTTATGAGTTTCACTTCCATCTGACTGATGACATATGGCCCAATGCTCATTAACACAACCTCATATTGCATTTGCTTTAATTGATTTTCTGGTTRTGTCATAG
This sequence comes from Salvelinus sp. IW2-2015, assembly GCF_002910315.2. NCBI lineage: Eukaryota > Metazoa > Chordata > Actinopteri > Salmoniformes > Salmonidae > Salvelinus > Salvelinus sp. IW2-2015. The sequence continues at coordinate 6,819,198 of NC_036875.1, read as the reverse complement.
TATTTATTGTTTAATGTCAGTGGGATTGTAACAGTGCTTTACAACATCCCAAATGTTATTCKGAATTTTTTCCCGGATCAGTTTTTTAATTTGTATTAGTAACTCAAATGTAATTCTTTAATGCTGTTTTTAAAAAATATAAATACAATTATGGACGGAACTTTAATTTCCCTGGAATTTCTACACACTCCATTTAAAATACTTGAATCGTTAGTACTCTACAATCATAACAATGACTCCAAATTAAATKATTTAAAAAGGAGCATAAAAAATCTCTCTCACACACACCATATGATGTTCATGTTCAGAGGAGCAAGTGCCATGAAGATAGTGAACGTGAATGTAAAATAGTGAATGTGTTGGTTGGATGTGCTTTTTAAAATATGACATTTTCCATGCTTTGAAATCACCAACATTGCWCAAACCGACAAGCTCTACTGTGGAGTATCATACACCATCTGAGAAATGTTATGCAATTTGGGAAGAATTACTCAATAAACACTATTGTGTGAAGAAATACAATTTACAATATAATTATGTTACCCCCTTATGTTGAAGTTGTCCATTCAAAGCCATTTAAAATCATGTGTCACTTAGCCCTATAGGCTAAATGGGTATTATACGCTCTACCTAAATGACTAAGGCTACATTTTAATTCTCCACATCCACCTGATGATATGCTTGTCACTGATAGGTCATACAATTAATGTCAGTTTACATTGTAGGCCTACACATCGTTCCACTTTCCTCTACTACTTACAATGACAGAATAATATGTGATGATACTAATATTTTTTCCAATTAGCTAGGTTTTACTCAGTGGCAAGCTTCTGAGTGATGTGTGTAATATCTTGAGCTCAACAGGAGTGAGTTAACTTACAGACATAAATCATTTGAGCCTAATCTCACACCTCACACGTGTAGATGGGATCGGACCCTTGGAGCATGCATGCTTGTCACTGGTCTAATAGTTGGGTAGGACAGAATGCAGCAACAGCAGACTTATTTTCCTTTCTAACGCGCTGAGAAGGCGAACGATATAAAATAAATGCAGTGCCGGCTTTTTGCAAAGGGTTAACACTTCATATTACGTTTTGGAGAAAAGTGTTCACACCTGGCTTTGTTGTTCATTGAAAAATGTCTAGTACACGTTGATTCAACATAATTTCATTGAAATGACTTGGAAACAACGTTGATTCAACCAGTGTGTGCCCAAGCGGGTGGCTTCATATAACATKGATTTATTGTGGTGATAGACAGTTTGATATTGAGGTGGAATATCAGCATGATGGGGTGGCAGGTAGCCTAGTGGTTAGAGCGTTGGACTTGTAGCCGAAAGGTTGCAAGATCAAATCCCCAAGCTGACAAGGTAAAAATCTGTTGTTCTGCACCTGAACCAGGCAGTTAACCCACTGTTCCTAGGCTGTCATTGCAAATAAGAATTTGTTCTTAACTGACTTGTCTAGTTAAATAAAGGTTTTTAAAAAATMATATGTTGGTCATGGTTGAATAGGTTATGACAGTGTTTGGGTTGGGTTACCTTGTCTGAAGTCTGTATAGGTTGCCATGGGATTGTTCCATTTGATTTCAATAACTTATTGACCGAGCCTTTTTAATTTGAATTAAACTACGTATTTGCTCAGTGGTCATAAAGTTACCTTTTGGACCTGAATGTCAAAACATTTATAAGATAAAGGTGTTCAAAGTTGATCCATTCTACATACCACATCCTGCTGTGAGACATCCATGTCTTCGTCACTGGAAAAGATAAACGGTTSAGTTTGATATKATTTATAAACTTACAAACAGGGTTGTCAAACTACTGAATTATTTCTTGAGTATTAGTATTAGGATGGCAAGTAGCCTAGAGGTTTAAGAGCATTGCGTCGGTAACCAATATGTTGCTGGTTAGATTCCCTGAGCTAACTAATTAACAATCTGCCAATATGCCATTGAGCAAGATACTTAACACTAATTGCTCCTCTGGATAAGATCGTCTGCTAAAATGTAAATGTGAGAAGAAAAAAAATAATCATTCAAATTCGGTTACTTTTTACCTTTATTATCAAAAAACTTGCAAACTCTGATTTTTTTCTTCTCATTTTCGCATATGTTGTAGCTTAGGAACTGTACGCTATTTATAATGACTGATACCAGGAGAAAATCGGACCTCTGAAATCAAAATGGATGGCCCTCTCTTCAATAAAATATAATTTTACCCGACTCTCCCTGAAGCCTTGAAAAAAACAAGRGACCGTTCTCTAGACCCAAAATAATAATTAAAACATAAAGTCGATAGCAGAGAACATGCCTACCATTTACCCTCACTCCTAGGACAGACCAGAGCCTTAGATAGGCCTATGCAGTTTTAGAAACTGTTCATTGTTTTGTAAGCATTACATGGCAAAGTAGTCAGAAGTTTGTGGATTCGCAGACCACCCCGGACAAGGGTAGACGTGAAAAGATCTCCATTATAATAATAGCACTTCATGAATCTATCATCTTATTTGCGGTCTGKGAAACTACATTTTTTAATAAACGCATTTTATGCATTTTACATGACTGGAGACAAGCAGAATATATATTTTTTCATACCACAACAGAGCATGACAACGAATGGGTGCATGCTGCAGCACCGTATATATTCTTATTTCTATACATAGTCTAAGTTTGAAACAGTGCTAAAGTTGTGTATTGACTGTAAAAATTGAGCGCAACAGAAGTATCATAAATTAATTAGAGAAAAAGCCATTTGTTTTTTAACACAGCAGCTGCATATTATCATGTACGCCTGTATGCATTTGTAACTTTTTTTCATTTGGAAAACTATCATTTTCTAATTTATTCTATTTTATTGGCTGTGCTTTGGCAAAGTGGGTGGTTATATCCTGCCTGTTTTGCCCTGTCCGGGGTATCGTCAGACAGGGCCACAGCAGCTTACTGGTGCTCTTCCATGCCGTCTCTAGGAGGGTGCATCACTTGAGTGTGTTGAGTCACTGACGTGATCTTCCTGTCTGGGTTGGTGCCCCCCCTTGGGTTGTGCCGTGGCGGTGATCCTTGTGGCTATACTCGGCCTTGTCTCAGGATGGTAAGTTGGTGGTTGAAGTTATCCCTCTAGTGGTGTGGGGGCTGTGCTTTGGCAAAGTGGGTGGGTTATATCATGCCTGTTTTGCCCTGTCCGGAGGTATCATCGGATGGGGCCACAGTGTCTCCTGACCCCTCCTGTCTCAGCCTCCAGTTTTATGCTGCAGTAGTTTTTGTGTCGAAGGGGCTAGGGCCATTCTGTTATATCTGGAAATTTCTCCGGTCTTATCCGGTGTCCTGTGTGAATTAAGTATGCTCTCTCTAATTCTCTCTCTCTCTTTTCTCTCCTTTCCTCTCTTTCTTTCTCTCATTCTCTTTCTCTCTCGGAGGAGGACCTGAGCCCTAGGACCATGCCTCAGGACTACCTGGCATGATGACTCCTTGCTGTCCCTAGTCCACCTGGCCGTGCTGCTGCTCCAGTTTCAACTGTTCTGCCTGCGGCTATGGAACCCTGACCTGTTCACCGGACATGCTACCTATCCCAGACCTGCTGTTTTCAACTCTCTGGAGACTGCAGGAGTGGTAGAGAACTCTGAATGATTGGCTATGAAAAGTCAACTGACATTACTCCTGAGTGCTGACCTGTTGCACCCTCGACAACTACTGTGATTATTATTATTTGACCCTGCTGTCATCTATGAACATTTTAACATTGGCCATGTTCTGTTATAATCACCACCCGGTACAGCCAGAAGAGGACTGGCCACCCCTCATAGCCTGGTTCCTCTCTAGGTTTCTTCCTAGGTTCTGGCCTTTCTAGGAGTTTTCCAGCCACCGTGCTTCTACACCGCATTGCTTCTGTTTGGGGTTTTAGGCTGGGTTTCTGTACAGCACTTTGTGACATCAGCTGATGTAAGAAGGGCTTTATAAATACATTTGATTGATTGATTCCATGCTATTGTTGTTACAAAATAGATTTGTGTTGACTGTGATTAGGGCATAGGGATATACTGTAAAGGCATCTTCTAGGCTAAATTAACAAACTAGGCATGCATAGCTCACCGCATGATCCTTAAACCAAAGGCCATGTAGAATAGCCTAATAAGGCACTTTTCYTTTCAATATTATTTAATTGTAAGTCATATTTTTTTTACAGATCATTTTATACAGCCTAAATAAGAAATGTATAGACATGTTGTTGAAATGCTGTTGTTGATGTGTTGTTGAGATGCTGAGTGCTCCTGCCAGCCTGTAGCGTGCCACAAATGCATCCCAATTTATTTCTTAAATYCCAAGCTTAAAAAAAATGAAATCTTAAGCTAACAAGCGGTATACATTTATCAATTTTCTTTAACAAAAGCCACAATACCCTCACCTACCCCTTCAATTCGAGCCCTGATTTGAACTTAACACACCAAGCCCTTCACTGACACCAAGATATTTAAGAAGTGTATGGTGAKTGAAGGAATTGGCGGACAAATCTATGGATAGTAGACTATACATTTCTGTCAAACAGGAAGACTTACCTATTATTTATTGAATAGYAAGAAATACTGTACACTCCAACACAAAGCCCTCTTGTTGTTAGCAGCCTAAAGTCAAATTGAAATGAAGAGTGTTTAAATGAATTAGGCCTTCTCGAATTAGCCTACCTTCAGCACCCTTGCGCTGTCCATCTCTGCTGCTGACGCTTTATAGTAATGCAAGTTATGTAAATTGCTTGAATATGGCTTATTGTGAGGTCAATAACTCTGATAAATAGCTTCATTGTGGGAAATGAAACATATTGTTTTTAAAAACAATTATAGCAGTAGCAAGCTTACCTTTGGTCCTCCTTTTCTCATCTTCARGCTCTCCCTTTCAAACTGAGCAGGACATCAGTAGGAATAGTCCGCACACACAGATAATACATTTTTTGAGAAGAAAAAAAATTATTCCTGGAAGAAGCCTTTGACTCGCCTCCTGAAGTGCCATTGTACACAGTACAGTCATTGGTTAGGCAAGACAAAAATAGTTTACATCAGCAAGAGCTGGGCAGCCCAAGGCTCCATGATTGTGATAGCCTATCCATTGCAGTGTGTAATGCAGTGTAGCCTAGTTTTATATAATCCATCCCTGCAGTGCAAAAACTTGGGAAAGAAGTACATTTTCTTGTAAATATAAATTTGACCTGTTCTTCTCTGAGCATGCTGTTCTTGTAGCCTATAGTATAGGCTATGGATAATTTTATTGAGACCACACTAGACACACTTCATATTGAACGCCCAGCAGAGAATCAGGGATGAGGGGCAGAATCGGGCACACATCYAGATACCTTCCTAATATTGAGTTGCACCCCTTCTGCCCTCAGAACAGCCTAAATTAGTCGGGGCATGGACTACAAGGTGCCGAAAGCGTTCCACAGGGATACTGGCCCATGTTGACTCCAATGCTTCCCACAGTTGTGTCAATTGGCTGGAGGTCCTTTGTATCAAGAATGGTCCACCATACAAACTGTTGAGCGTGAAAAAGCTGCGTTGCAGTTTTTGACACATTCAAACCGGTGGGCCCGGCACCTACTACAATACCCCGTTCAACTTAAATATTTTGTCTTGCCCATTCAAATCAATTTGTATATGTCACATGCGCCGAATACAACAGGTATTACAGTGAAATGCATACTTACAAGCCCTTAACCAACAACGCAGTTTTAAGAAAATATTTACTCAAATAAAATAAAGTAAAAATATAAAAATACTAAGTCAATGTGCAGGGTTACAGGTTAGTCAGGGTAATTTGTACATGTAGGTAGGGGTAAAGGGACTATGCATAGATAGTAAACAGTGTGTAGCAGCAGTGTAAAAACACYGGGAGGTTAATTCAAATAGTCCAAGTGGCCATTTGATTACTTGTTCAGCAGTCTTATGGCTTGGAGGTAAGAAGCTGTTAAAAGCTCTCTCTGGGATATTGTGGGACGGTAGCGTCCCCACCTGGCCAACATCCAGTGAAAATGCAGAGCGCAAATTCAAATAAATTACGATAAAAATTTTACTTTCATGAAATCACAACATTCAATATACCAATTAAAGCTACACTTGTTGTGAATCCAGCCAATGTGTCAGATTTCAAAAATACTTTACAGGCGAAAGCAAACAATGCTATATCTTGAGGATAGCACCCCAGCAAAAAATCACAGACCATCATATTTCAACCCTCCCGGCGCGACACAAAACGCAGAAATAAAGATATAATTCATGCCTTACTTTGATGAGCTTCTTCTGTTGCACTCCAATATGTCCCAAAAACATCACAAATGGTCCTTTTGTTCGATTAATTCCGTCGATATATATGCAAAATGTCAATTTATTTGCCGCGTTTGAATCCAAAAAAACACCGGTTCCAACTCGCTCAACATGACTACAAAAGTTACTTGTAAGCTTTGTCCAAACATTTCAAACTACTATTGTAATACAACTTTAGGTATTTTTAACGTAAATAATCAATAAAATTGAAGACGGGATGATCTGTGTTCAATACAGAGGAAAACAATGTGTAACATGTTTCTGGTCACGCGCTCTAACAAACAGTACACTTCACTCGACCCTCGTTCTGAACAGGGCTACTTCTTCATTTCTCAAAGGAAAAACCTCAACCAATTTCTAAAGACTGTTGACATCCAGTGGAAGCGATAGGAACTGCAGGAAGGTCCCTTAGAAATCTGGATTCCCAATGAAGAAAAAAAATCTGAATGGTTTGTCTCTGGGTTTTGCCTGCCAGATAAGTTATGTTATAGTCACAGACATGATTCAAACAGTTTTAGAAACTTCAGAGTGTTTCCCATCCAATACTAATAATAATATGCATATATTAGCATCTGGGACTGAGTAGGAGGCAGTTTACACTGGGCACGCTTTTCATCCAAACGTGAAAATGCTGCCCCCTATCCACAAAAAGTTTTAAGGAGCCTTTTGGACCTAGACTTGGCGTTCTAGTACCGCTTGCCGTGCAGTAGCAGAGGGAACAGTCTAGGGTGACTGGAGTCTTTTACAATTCTATGGGGCTTCCTCTAACACCACCTAGTATATAGGTCACAGATGTCAGGAAACTTGGCCCCAGTGATGTACAGGGCTGTACACACTACCTTTTGTAGCGCCTTACGGTCGGATGCCGAGCAGATGCCATACCAGGCGGTGATGCAGTCAGAATGCTGTCGATGGTGCAGCTGTAGAACTTTGAGGATCTCGGGACCCATGCCAAATCTTTTCAGTCTCCTGAGGAGGAAAAGGTGTTGTCGTGCCCTCTTCACGACTGTCTTGGTGTGTTTGGACCATGATAGTTGGTTGGTGATGTGGACTCCAAGGAACTTGAAACTCTCGACCTGCTACACTACAGCCCGTTGATGTGAAAGGGGGCCTGTTCAGCCCTCCTTTTCCTGTAGTCCACGATCAGCTCCTTTGTCTTACTCACGTTGAGGGAGAGGTTGTTGTCCTGGCACCACACTGACAGGTCTCTGACCTCCTCCCTACAGGATGTCTCATTGTTGTCGTTGATCAGGSCTACCACTATTGTGTCGTCAGCAAACTTAATGGTGTTGGAGTSGTGCTTGGCCATGCAGTCGTGGGTGAACAGGGAGTAGAGGAAGGGACTAAGCATGCACCCCTGAGGGACCCCCGTGTTGAGGATCAGCTTTGCAGATGTGWTGTTGCCTACCTTAGAGGGAGGTGTTTAGTCCCAGGGTCCTTAGCTTAGTGGTTAGCTGTGGGCACTATGGTGTTGAACGCTGAGCTGTAGTCAATGAACACCATTCTCACATAGGTGTTTCTTTTGTCCAGGTGCGAAAGGGCAGTGTGGAGTGCGATTGAGATTGTGTCATCAGTGGATCTGTTGAGGCGGTATGCAAATTGGAGTGGGTCTAGTGTTTACGGTAATGATGGTGTTGATGTAAGCCATGACCAGCCTTTCAAAGCACTCCATSACGTGAGTGCTACGGGGCGGTAGTCATTTAGGCAGGTTACCTTCGCTTTCTTGTGCACATGGACTATGGTGGTCTGTTTGAAACGTTGAAAATGTCAGTGAAGACACTGTCATTTGGCTCTGAGTACATGTCCTGGTAATCCGTCTGGCCCCACGGCCTTGTYATTGTTGACCTGTTTAAAGGTCTTGCTCACATCGMCTATGGAGGGCGTGATCGCATAGTCGTCCAGAACAGCTGGTGCTCTCATGCATGCTTCAGTGTTGCTRGCCTCGWAGTGAGCATAAAAAGGCATTTAGCCCYTCTGGTAGGCTTGCATCACTTGGCAGCTTGTGGCTGGGTTTCCCTTTGTAGTCCGTAATAGTTTGCAAGCCCTGCCACATCCGACGAGCATCACAGCCGGTGTAGTAGGATTCGAATATTAGTCCTGTATTGACACTTTGCCTGTTTGATGGTTAGTCTGAGGGAAAAGTGGGATTTCTTATAAGCGTKCGGAATAGTGTCCAGGTGCTTATAAGAAAGCAGCAGCTCTACCCTTTAGCTCGGTGCGGATGTTGCCTGTAATCCATGGCTTCTGGTTGTACATATGGCCACTGTAGGGAAGACGTCATCGATGCACTTATTGATGAAGCTGGTGACTGAGGTGGTYTACTCCTCAATGCCATTGGATGAATCCCGGAACATATTCCAGTCTGTGCTAGCAAAACAGTCCTGTAGCATAGCATCCACGTCATCTGACCCCTTCCATATTGAGCGAGTCACTGGTACTTCCTGCTTTAGTTTTTGCTTGTAAGCAGGAATCAGGAGGATAGAATTATAGTCAGATTTGCCAAATGGAGGGCGAGGGAGAGTTTTGTACACGTCTCTGTATGTGGAGTAATGATGTTCTAGTTTTTTTTACCTCTGGTTGCACATGTGACATGCAGGTAGAAATYAGATAAAACAGACTTAAATTTGCCTGAATTAAAGTCCCCGGCCACTAGGAGAACCTGCTTCTGGATGAATATTTTATTGTTTGCTTATGGCCTTATACAGCTCGTTGAGTGCGGTCTTAGTGCAAGCGTTGGTTTGTGGTGGTAAGTAGACGCAGACAAAAAATATAGATGAAAACTATCTTGGTAGATAGTGTGGTCTACATCTTACCACGAGCAATACCTCGAGACTACCTTAATATTAGACATCACGCACCAGCTGTTATTGACAAATAGACACACACCCCGACCCCTCGTSTTACCGGACGTTTTGGTTATGTCCTGCCGATGCAGGGAAAACCCAGCCAACTGTATATTATTCGTGTCCTCGTTCCGCCACAACTCGGTGAAACATAAGATAATACAGTTTTTAATGTCCCGTTGGTAGGATAGTCTCGAACAGAGCTCATCCAGTTTATTCTCCAGTGAATGCATGTTGGCCAATAGAACAGAGGGTAGAGGCGGGTTACCCACTTGCCGACAAATTCTCACAAGGCACCCTGATCTGCGTCCTCCTCCTTTTCTTCATGCGAATTACGGGGATTTGAGCCTTGTCTGGGAGCAACATTATATCCTTTGCGTCAGACTCATTAAAGAAAACAATTCGGCCAGTTAGGTGAGTAATCGCTGTTCTGATATCCAGAAGCTCTTTACATTCATAAGAGACGGTAGCATCAACATTATGTACAAAATAAGTTACAAAGAATGCGAAAAAACACACAAAATAACACAATTGGTTAGGAGCCTGTAAAATGGCAGCAGTCCCCTCCGGTACCATTCTTCCAACCTTTTCCACCTGAAATTCCTCAAGCATACCAGTAAATGTCATGGATGTAAGCTTGTTGTGGGTTGTTATGGTGTTTTGGGGGTTGGTGAGGTYTGGTTTGAGTTGCCATATTGCCATCTATAGGCGTAATTCCCTCACACATAAGGGAAGGGAAATAATTTAACTGCTATGTATAGGGGAGACATTTCCCCCCTAGCGTTGGTTTACATATATGCTGCATGGCTCCCTAAGGTGGAGTGGGTGGATATGAAGTTGCGTTACAGTACCTGACGAAGTGTTGTTGCAGTGACACCATCTGCTAATATCCTTGCTGAGCCTCGTCCCTCTCCTCTCTCCCCACGCCCAGATGTTGTTTGTTCTCCGGCTAGACTTTCGGATCACTCAGGCTGTAAGAGGAATGAAGAGCATAATAATTTAATACAATTAAAAAATACAGTAGGCTACATATGTTCACATATTTCACCAACATAAGAAAAYAACGACTGTTGATACTGTAGATGAACTCCACAAATAAGTGTAAAAGCCCCATAGTTTACAGGTTGAAGGTATGACAAGTAAAACTAAAAGCATGCTCTTCAACCGATCGCTGCCCGCACCTGCCCGCCCGTCTAGCATCACTACTCTGGACGGTTCTGACTTAGAATATGTGGACAACTACAAATACCTAGGTGACTGGTTAGACAGTAAACTCTCCTTCCAGACTAACATTAAGCATCTCCAATCCATAATTAAATCTAGAATCGGCTTCCTGTTTCGCAACAAAGCATCCTTCACTCATGCTGCCAAACATACCCTCATAAAAGTGACTATCCTACCGATCCTTGACTTCGACGATGTCATTTACAAAATAGGATGTAGTCTATCACAGTGCCATCCATTTTGTCACCAAAGCCCCATATACTACCCACCACTGGGACCTGCATTCTCTCGTTGGCTGGCCCTGGCTTCATATTCATTGTCAAACCCACTGGCTCCAGGTCATCTGTAAGTCTTTGCTAGGTAAAGCCCCACCTTATCTCAGCTCACTGGTCACCATAGCAGCACCCACCCGTAGCACGCGCTCCAGCAGTTATATTTCACTGGTCATCACCAATTCCTCCTTTGGTCGCCTTTCCTTTCAGTTCTCTGCTGCAAATGACTGGAACAAATTTCAAAAATCACTCATATCTCCCTTACTAACTTTAAGCATCAGCTGTCAGAGCAGCTCACAGATCACTGCACCAGTACATAGCCCATCTGTAAATAGCCCATCCAACTACCTCATCCCCATATRGTTATTTATTTATTTTTTTGCTCCTTTGCACCCCAGTATCTCTACTTGCACGTTCATCTTCTGCACATCTATCACTRGTGTTTAATTGCTAAATAGTAATTATTTCGCCACTATGGCCTATTTATTGCCTTACCTCCCTAATCTTACCTKATTTGCACACACTGTATATAGACTTTCCTATTGTCAAATCAAATCACATTTTATTTGTCACATACACATGGTTAGCAGATGTAACGCGAGTGTAGCGAAATGCTTGTGCTTCTAGTTCCGACCATGCAGTAATATCTGACAAGTAATATAACCTAACAATTTCACAACTACCTTATACACACAAGTGAATAAGAATATGTACATAAAAATATATGAATGAGTGATGGCCGAACGGCATAGGCAAGATGCAGTAGATAGTATAGAGTACAGTATATACAAATGAGATGATAAATGTAGGGTATGTAAAAAATTATATAAAGTGGCATTGTTTAAAGTGGCTATTGCYTTATTGACTGTACGTTTGTTTATTCCATGTGTAACTCTGTGTTGTTGTTTGTGTCACACTGCTTTGCTTTTTCTATGTTTGGTTCAGATTTGCTCAAATCCGGACCGGCCTTGATTTGGCCAAAACATCGACCAAATCTGAACCAATCATAGACATCTATGTTTCACAAGATTGCACAGCACCAGTACAGTACATTAGAGAAAAARGGATTTTCAACATCCGGAAAATACTTTGAATACTTTTAACAAACGACAACATACAGATGCATACAAACATCCACAACATCACCCCTGCCCAGACCGACCTGCTCACACCCCCTTCTCCAGGGCCCACATCATTCTCCACCACATGGCCTCAAACTGCACAATTTTGTTTCTCTCCGTTGCCCATGCACTTTAAACATTTAAATAATAAATAATTTGACCTTTCCTTTATCATTTTAAGATGATTGACYAGAAAGTATCGTCCAACCCACCGGGTATCTCACAGCACCCTGATATCTCATATGCCATGTAAAGACATATGCAAACAGACGGATTCAAAGTACATTTACATTGTAATACTTCTGACAGACATCTTTCTAACTCCACCCATAACTTTGGAACTTCATAGCATTCCCAGAAGGCATGGAAAAATTTGTCATTGTTAGTTTTACACTTGGCTGCTGTTGTGCTGTAGTGTTAATTTTGCCTTGTGTAATAAATTCTATACATTCATTTAGATTAAGAATACATTTTAGTTAACTGTAATGTTGTTACTTATGTTCTTGTGCCAATATAATTTCTTTTTAAGTCTTGGTTCCAAAGAAATCTAAAAGATTGTRAGTTGGATAGGKTCTCTGCAAGGTTTTGTATATCTTACCTATCATATGAATATCCTTTTTTAAATTCTATCATTGAAATAAATGTATTCTTATTACCAAGTAATTTATGGTTTCTTTGCCTTTAGTTTTCTATGTTGACCAATTTATTGAATTATGAAAGGCTTTCCAAMGATTTTTCTATAGGGTTGTGTTTCTAGGGAATGATATTGGTTCTTGTAGAATAGGTTTCATTTTCTTCCATATTGTTATTGTGTTTTTAACTATGAAGTTGTTAAAGTTCTTAGCGTTGTCCTTTGAAAATAGACACGTGAAAAGATTCTGGGGATATGTAACCATTGTTCCTCTTTAGTTCATTTAACTACTGTATACAATGCATTCAGAAAATATTCAGACCCCTTGACTTTTTTCCACACTTTGTTACGCTACAGCATTATTCTAAAATTGATTCAATTGCTATTTTTCCTCAAACCACACACAATACCACATAATAACAAGGCAAAAACATAATTTAWWWWAWTMWATTTATACKAAAAYAAATGAAATAATACATTTACATAAGTATTCAGACCRTTTACTCAGTACTTTGTTGAAGTACGTTTGGCAGAGATTACAGCATTGAGTCTTCTTGGGTATGACGCTGCAAGCTTGGCACACTTGTATTTGGGGAGTTTCTCCCAGTCTTCTCTGCAGATCCTCTCAAGCTCTGTAAGGTTGGATGGGGAGCGTTGCTACACAGCTATTTTCAGATCTCTCCAGAGATGTTCGATTGGGTTCAAGTCCGGGCTCTGACTGGGCCACTCAAGGACATTCAGCTACTTGTCCCAAAGTCACTCCTGCGTTGTCTGTATGCTTATGGTCATTGRCCTGTTGGAAAGTGAACCTTCACCCCAGTCTGAGGTCCTGAGCGCTCTGGAACAGGTTTTCATCAAGGATCTCTCTGTACTTTGCTCTGTTCATTTTTGCCTCGATCCTGACTAGTCTCCGAGTCCCTGTGTAACAGTATAACTTTAGACCGTCCCCTCGCCCCGACCTCGGGCGCGAACCAGGGACCCTCTGCACACATCAACAACAGTCACCCACGAAGCGTCGTTACCCATCGCTCCACAAAAGCRGCGGCCCTTGCAGAGCAAGGTGCAACACTACTTCTAGGTTTCAGAGCAAGTGACGTAACTGATTGAAACGCTAGTAGCGCGTACCCGCTAACTAGCTAGCCATTTCACATCCGTTACACCTGCAGCTGAAAAACYTCCCCACAGCATGATGATGCCACCACCATGCTTCACCATAGGGATGYTGCCAGGTTTCCTCCAGACGTTTCCTCCAGATTCAGACCAAAGAGTTCCATCTTGGCTTCATTAGACCAGAGAATCTTGTTTCTCATGGTCTGAGAGTTTTTAGGTGCCTTTTGGCAAACTCCTAGCGGGCTGAGGAGTGGCTTCCGTCTGGCCACTCTACCATAAAAGCCTGATTGGTGGAGTGCTGCAGAGARGGGAAAACCTTCCAGAAGGACAACCATCTCCACAGAGGAACTCCAGAGCTCTGTCAGAGTGACCTTTCGCTTCTTGGTCACCACCCTAACCAAAGCCCTTCTCCACGACTTGATCAGTTTGGCCAGGCAGCCAGSACTAGTATTTATTTTTTATTTATTTCACCTTTATTTAACCAGGTAGGCTAGTTGAGAACAAGTTCTCATTTGCAACTGCGACCTGGCCAAGATAAAGCAAAGCAGTGTGACACAAACAACAACACAGAGTTACACATGGAATAAACAAAACATACAGTCAATAATACAGTAGAACAAAAGAAAACAAAAAGTCTATATACAGTGAGTGCAAATGAGGTAAGATAAGGGAGTTAAGGCAATAAATAGGCCATAGTGGCYAAGTAATTACAATATAGCAATTAAAACACTGGAATGGTAGATGTGCAGAAGATGAATGTGCAAGTAGAGATACTGGGGTGCAAAGGAGCAAGATAAATAAATAAATACAGTATGGGGAGGAGATAGGTAGATAGATGGGCTGTTTTACAGATGGGCTATGTACAGGTGCAGTGATCTGTGAGCTGCTCTGACAGCTGGTGCTTAAAGCTAGTGAGGGAGATATGAGTCTCCAGCTTCAGAGATTTTCGCAGTTCGTTCCAGTCATTGGCAGCAGAGAACTGGAAGGAAAYARGACCAAAGGAGGAATTGGCTTTGGGGGTGACCAGTGAGATATACCTGCTGGAGCGCGTGCTACGAGTGGGTGCTGCTATGGTGACCAGTGAGCTGAGATAAGGCGGGGCTCTACCTAGCAGAGACTTGTAGATAACCTGTAGCCAGTGGGTTTGGCGACGAGTATGAAGCGAGGGCCAACCAACGAGAGCGTACAGGTCGCAATGGTGGGTAGTGTATGGGGCTTAGGTGACAAAACCGATGGCACTGTGATAGACTGCATCCAGTTTGCAGACTAGAGTGTTGGAGGCTATTTTATAGATGACATCACCGAAGTRGAGGATCGGTAGSATGGTCAGTTTTACGAGGGTATGTTTGGCGGCATGAGTGAAGGATGCTTTGTTGCGATATAGGAAGCCGATTCTAGATTTAATTTTGGATTGGAGATGCTTAATGTGAGTCTGGAAGGAGAGTTTACAGTCTAACCAGACACCTAGGTATTTGTAGTTGTCCACGTATTCTAAGTCATGTTTTGAGGCTATACAGTGTTTGTTTACAATTACATTGTTGATCAACTTTGGAGTAAAACAAGCTTAGATTGGGGCTCTGGTGAGGTATGACAGTTGAACTAAGCTCATGGAGGCATTTGTAAAAGTTATATTCTTCAAGAATAAATGGGTATATATCATTAACTGAAAAGTCCAYAAATGAATGTAACAATCACAGAATTGTAATTGTAAAGATCCAAAACCAATGTGCCTTCAAAACCAATGAGTCACGTGTAACACAACCTTTAGTGTGTTCCAGACGATGTCAGCTCTGTGATAGTATGTATGAGCTAACTGCAGTAAAATGTGGGTTCATTGACTCACTCAACAATCTTTCCCAAAGTCAAAGATATTTTCCTTATACCTGTACGCAACTTAAAATTATGCAATGATTTAATTTGGTTGGATAGGAACCAAATTAATCTCTGGAAGTATCTACCAAAACATTTACAGTCTAACTACAAATGTGCGAGACATACATTTTTCTGTCAATTTTGTATCATTTTTCTGTCTCTGTGTTGCCAAGATCAGGTGRCTGGCAATATTGACTATAACCTGGGTCACCACTCCCATCTAGTGGTGAACACCATCAGTTACTAGACCATCAGGGCTCCATGTCATGTGACACGTTTGATTTTATCCCAGCATGTTTCTTCTTGTATTAGAATTATGTCTGTGTGTTGGTCACTGTTATGGATATTCTGTGTATTGGCAATATACATAAAAAAGGAGAGGACAAATATTTGTCTATTCTTAAAAATGCGCTGTGAAAACGCACCATACTACTGGTTATTAAACGCTGTCTTATGTAGGGGCATTATATAACAGGTTGCCTCGTATAGCATTATCAATGATCTTTTTGCTCTATTGTCCCCTGCAGAGGGAGCGCTCAGTCCACGAGCATGAACCTTTGACATGCAATTATGAATGACCAGGAATTTACCTTTTTATGTCCCATGTCCACAACAAATTCAAGGAAACGTACAGTATTATACTGAGCCARGAGTGCATGGAACTAACTCCCTTCCATRTTATATAGCGCAAGTGAATAMCAAAACTGGTTTCAAAAAACAAATAAAGCAACACCTCACSGCACAACGCCTCTCCCCCATGTGACCTACTTGTTGTGTGTATGTACTGACATGTACGAGTAACTAATAGATGCACACACACTAGATGTTAATGTTTTTAAATGCATGTAAATTGTAAAGTRTTTTGTCTGTAATGTCTTTTTCGTTATCTGTCGGATCCGAGTAAGACTAGCTGTCGCCATTGCCGTCGACTAATGGAGATCCTTTTTTTTTTTTTTAAATGCCTTAGTTGATAACTGCCATGTGTATCTGCACACGGTTACAATGCCATCATTTTATAGCTTGTGGATTATGGATCCATGGAGATGGTTTATAATCATAACACCAAGACCTTTCTAAAAAAGCATTATACCTAGCTTGAAATCAGCTAATTTCTATATTTTTTAATGCACTGCATTTAAAATACAATAGGCGATATCGATCAAAGAGATTGTGAAAGCTCAGAGGCTACAATAAGATACTAATCTTATTTCACAAAATAAAGGAAGATCCTTGATTTGCGAGAGTTCACTGAATTAGTAGGATCTGCTTGAATTCAGGACAAGTGACCTAGATCAGGAGTGTCACGCTAGGATATTAAAGGGCRATATGAGTGCTGCTGTACTGTGGTTTGTTTGTTGCTTAATTACATTACCAAGTCAAATGATTCACCCACTGTTGGGATTTACTGTGAGGACAACCATGATAGGCCCTCATATGCTCAGATAAATAAAACATCTACTGTATGGTGACCAGGGTAGAACATAACATTGTAGCCAATGGTCATAGTGGATTAATACACACAAAATGATCCAATATGAATAATAAGAATTAACACTYCGTGTTAAATCAACACTGAACGTGTGGAGTCTGTGGACCCATATACACACCAGAACAGTGTTAAATTAACACACTGCTTAGTGTAAAGCCTTWTTCAAATATTTCCCAGAGTGCCTTTTGAGTKAATTGTAGAGTTTACCACCCAGGACTGTATTTGTTAGTAACAGAGACATCATTGTTGCATTCATCCATTTTTGGGTGCTATGGACTTCACCAAGTGAGATGCTAACTGAATATGTAATCATAAAAAAAAAAAAGATTTAACAAAGTACTGCAATGTTGAGACAGGCAGCCCAATTCTGATCTTTTTTTCAGTAATTGGTATTTTGACCAATCACATCAGATCTTTTCAAATCAGATCTTTTTCAGCGCTGATCTGATTGGTCAAAAGACAAATTAGTGAAAAAATATCAGAATTTGGCTGCCTGTGTAAACACAGCCTATCATACGTAATTCATAATTTGAGGGCCTAGTTTTACCCTAATAAAGGGGCCTGAATCTCATACACATCACTTTGAACCAAAACCACACCCATTATTATCATATTTCCCTGCATGCTCTATTGCAGGTTGATTTTTTGAATTATTTGTTTCAATACCTATGTTTGTGCATGTACATTGATTGATTTATTGAGTAATTCATTATTCTTATACTACTCAAATATAAATTACAAAACATTTCTAGACTAATCCAATATGTTACTTGGACTTATTGCACCCATTACTGAAATACTTGTTCCAGTTTAGATGGTTTAGATAGTCTCATGGCATAGTCTTCCTAACCCTGGCAGTCATTCTAAATAAAGGTTGTGGGTGAAATGTATTTTGGAAATACCCACACTGGCTGGATTCCAATAGGAATTACACATCACCTTTCAAACCTGCATAAAGTGACTTGCAGGCCTGATGTGGTCTGTAAACCATGAGTTTCAGTCCATTGTATTACACTCAGAATAAAAGGTTTAGATAAAAGGGGTACAAACACATTTCACTTTAGTGGTGCCCTGTAACTTCTTAAAAGCATTGTTGGTTAAGGCTTGTAAAGTAAGCATTTCACTGCTGTCTACACCTGTTGTATTTGGCGCATGTGACAAATAAAAGTTGGTTTGATTTCCCAAAATTCCCAGGTTTTCCACAAATCCTGCTTGGAATTTTCCTGGAAACTGAAGCAGGAATCTGAAATCCTTCAACTAGCATTTTTTGAAAATCTGGGCATTTTTGCTATTTGCTACCTTTAGCTATTGGTGCATAATTGTACCCCAGTTCATATCTCAACCACATCAGGCCTGCAAGTAGGGTTGCAAAATCCAGTGACTTTCCCCAAATGCCCAGATTTTCAAAAAATGCTGGTTGAAGGATTTCAGATTTCCTGGAAATGCTTACTTTACAAGCCCTTAACCAACAATGCTTTAAGAAGTTAAAAAAAAGTACACAATAATTAAACAGCAACAGTAAAATAACATAGTGAGGCTATATACAGCAGGTACCAGTACAGAGTCAATGTGCGGGGGCACCGAGTCGAGGTTATTGAGGTAATGTGTACATGTAGGTAGAGTTAAAGTGACTATGCATAGATAATAAACACAGATTAGCAGCAGTGTAAAAGAGGGGTTTGGGTAGCCCTTTGATTAACTGTTCAGTGAGTCTTATGTCTTGGGGGTAGAAGCTGTTATTAAGAAGCCTTTTGGACTTAGACTTGGCGCTCCGGTACCGCTTGCCGTGCGGTAGCAGATAAAACAGTCCATGACTAGTGTGGCCTCAAATGTACCCTGCACAAACAACCCATGTAGAATTCCGGGTCTCTGGCAGCAGTTGGAACCGACAATCTGGGGTCAAGAACACAAAGTTCAGCTAAGCCTATGCTGCCCTTCAGTCCCTTGACTTTTTGTTCCTGATGGAGACATGGATCACCCCAGAGAACCCTGCTACTCCAGCTGCTCTTCCTTCATCTGACTATGTTTTCTCTCATAGTCCGAAAGCATCTGGTTGTCGTGCTGGTGGCATGGGTCTACTCATTTGTCATTAGTGGAGATTTTCTCTATCTCTCACCTGTCCATCTCCTCATTTGAATTCCATGCTGTCACTGTCACTTGTCCACTCAAGCTTAACATTATTGTCATCTATCATCCACCAGGTGCCCTTGGAGAGTTCGTCAATGAGCTTGACACCTTGATAAGCGCATTTCCTGACGATGGCTCACCGCTCTTCATACTTGACGACTTCAACGTCCCGACGTCTGCTTTCGATTCATTTTTTCCCAACTCTCTCTTCCCCTCCTTACCTCTTTTGACCTTACCCTCTCCCAATCCCCTCCAACTCACAAAGCAGGCCATATGCTTGACCTCATCTTTACTAGAGGCTGCTCGCATACTAAACTCACTGTAACCCCCCTCTTGGTCTCTGATCACTACTTTGTTTCCTTTTCGGTCTCCCTTTCCTCCAACCCTAACCACTCAGCTCCTACCCAGATGAGAAATGGAAGAGAAAGGTCTCTGTTATTGCCATCACTCCGTTTGTAATGCCGATAGTGTCCACAAGATGGAAGCAGTGTATGTAAAAAGTTTCAGATGGATTACTTGGAGTATGACAGACATTTAGTGTGAAGTCCCCATGTACATTTGGGCAAATTGTGAAGGAGACATTTGCATTCATATTCCATTTTTCTGCAAGAATATCATCAAATCTGTATACTTGGACATTGATGTAGCTTTCCAAGTATTAGTAGCCATATTATAAGTTCAACATTTGCAAAACAACCAGTTTTCATAACTTCATAACTTCAAGTCTGAATATCCTTATAATTTTTGTCCAAAATGAAAATGCATGCTGTCGTACAAGGTTAGAAGCTACATTTTACAGCATATACATGGTTTCCGGGTACTCCCGTAAAGCCCGGCTCATTGGCTATCTAGCTAGCTTTGTTTGACCCCGATTGGTGCTTATTTGACAAAGATACAGTTGTTCAAGAGATGGTCACCCGCGTCATCGGCGTGCCATGAAGGTGTCGCTCTCTGACCAAATATGGTGCCCTATAGGATATACTACACCCCTAATGAAATAGTGAAGTCTTGTTACCTTCTAGGATCTCTGAGGAATAGATATGAACGTGATTTTACTTGTTGAAACAACATTTAGGGTGAGATTTCTTTCTTTGAAAATTGAACAAGTGGAAATACAAAATCAATCGTGCATGCTATATGGACCTTTCAGAATATGAAAAATGTTTTTATCTAACAAAATGAGACTTCATGTTATCTATGGGACCCTTTGGATGATAAATCAGAGCAAGATTTCAGAATGTAAGGACACATTTCACCTTCGGAGGTGAATTTATCAAACCTATAGCATTGGGGGAAAAAATGTTGTTAGAAGCTCTCCTCAAACAATAGCATGGCATTTTTTCGAAGTAATAGCTACCGTAAATTGGACAGTGTAGTTATATTAACAAGAATTTAAGCTTTCAGCCGATATAAGACACTTCTWTGTACCGACATTTGTTGTTACTCTAAAATCTGCGATCTTGATTTAACGCGCTGCATGACTTACAACTGTCCCGTTGACGGAACACCGATCCTTAAGATGTTTTTTTAATCCTTCTCCCTCTCACGGACAACTTTGTCAACCACTTTGAAAAAAAAGGTTGGCTACATCCTCTACTCATTAACTCAGCCTATTGAGTCCACTGGTCTCACTCACAAAGAACTACCCTATGCCTTGACCTCTTTCTCTCCTCTTTCTCTAGATGACATCCTGCGACTAGTGAGGTCTGGCCGCCCGACAACCTGCCAGCTCAACTTTATCCCCTCCTCCCTTCTCCAGATCATCTCGGGAGACCTTCTCTCTTTCCTCACTTCACTCAACAACTCATCCCTGACCACTGGTTGCATCCCCTCTGACTTCAAAATGCCCCGAGTTGCTCCCCTCCTCAAGAAATAAACACTCGACTCATGTGACATCAAAAAATATAGACCTATATCCCTTCTTTCCAAAAKACTTGAGCGTGCTSTCTCTGATCAACTTTCTCGTCATCTCTCTCAGAACGATCTRCTTGACCCTAACCACTCAGGCTTCAAGACGGMTCACTCAACCGAGACTGCTCTTCTGTGTCACGGAGGCTTTCTGCACTGCCAAAGCTCTCTCCTCTGTTRTCATCCTCCWAGATCAATCTGCTGCCTTTGACACCGTGAACCATCAGATCATCCTTGCCACCCTCTCAGGGCTGGGCGTCTRAGGCTATGCACACTCTTGGATTGCATCCTAACTGGCAGGACGATCCTACCAGGTGTCGTGGAGAGGATCTGTGTCAGCACCACGTACTTTCACTACTGGTGTCCCCCCCGTGCTCAGTTCTAGGCCCTCTCCTCTTCTCTTTATACACCAAGTCACTCGGCTCCGTCARATCCTCACATGGTCTCTCCTATCATTGCTATACGGATGACACTCAACTACTTTTCTCCTRCCCCCCTTCTGACACCCAGGTGGCAACACGCATCTCTGCATGCRTGGTAGATATCTCAACTTGGATATCGGCCCACCACCTCACGCTCAACAAAACTGAACRGCTTTCTCCCGGGGAAGGCCTGCCCGCTTAAAGACTTCTCCATCATGGTTGACAACTCCWCAGTGTKACCCTCCCAAAGTACAAAGAACCTTGGCGTGACCCTGGAAAACACCCTGTTGTTCTCTGCAAACATCAAAGCAGTGACTCACTCCTGCAGGTTCATGCTCTTCAGGCAAWTGTCCTCTCCCGTCTGGACTACCGCAACTCGCTGTTGGCTGGGRTCCTCGCTTTGCCATCAAACCCCTGCAACTTATCCAGAACGCTGCAGGCTGCCTGGTTTTCAACCTTCCAAAGTTCTCATGTCACCCAGCTCCTCCACACACTCCACTGGCTACAAGACCATGGTGCTTACCACCGGAACAGAAAGCGGAACTGCCCCTACCTACCTTCAGGCTATGCTAGAAAACCTACACCCCAACCCGAGCACTCCGTTCTGAATGAATCTGTTATACAATGTGTTTCTTTGGGAAAATAAAACGATGGCCAAATTCAATGTTTCATCAAATTATATATTTTTATAAATATATGATATAAAATTGATACCTAAAGAGGTCCTACATTTCAGAAATCAAGTGGCCCTGGGGTTTTTAATTAAGCAATGTACATGCACAAACATAGATATTGAAATACATATGGTATTGTGTTAACATTTTTACTTATGTCAATAAGGTATCTTCTTTTTTCTTTTTTTTATAAATTTGCTACAATTTCTAAAAACCTGTTTTCGCTTTGTCATTGTGGTGTATTGTGTGTAGATTGCTGAGGAAATWGTTTTATTTAATACATTTTACAATTGGCTGTAATGTAACAAAATGTGGAAAAAATCAAGGGGTGTGAATACTTTCCGAAGGCACTGTATTTATTATAACATATTCCCATAGGATCTCAATCGGTGAAGTCCATAGGGCTGAAAATGTATGAATGCAACAACCATGTCTGTCAATAAAAAATACAGTCATGGGTGGTAACTCTGGGCAAGGCAAGACACTGGGAAATATTTGAATAAGGCTTTAGCAGCATGCTAATTTAACATTGTTGKCATTTGTATTTGTACAGCCATGCTGTCAATTAACTTCTGGGCCACATCCTGACTGATTGCAGCCCATTCTTGCATAATCAATGCTTGGAGTTTGTCAGAATTTGTGGGTTTTTGTTTGTCCACCCGCCTCTTGAGGAATGACCACAAGTTCTCAATGGGATTAAGGTCTGGAGAGTTTCCTGGCCATGGACCCAAAATATCGATGTTTTGTTCCCCGAGCCACTTAGTTATCACTTTTGCCTCATGGCAAGGTGCTCCATCATGCTGGAAAAGGCATTGTTCATCACCAAACTGTTCCTGGATGGTTGGGAGAAGTTGCTCTCGGAGGATGTGTTGGTACCATTCTTTATTCATGGCTGTGTTCTTAGGCAAAACTGTGAGTGAGCTCACTCCCTTGGCTGAGAAGAAACCCGACACATGAATGGTCTCAGGATGCTTTACTGTTGGCATGACACAGGACTGATGGTAGCGCTCACCTTGTCTTCTCCGGACAAGCTTTTTTCCGGATGCCCCACACAATCYGAAAGGGGATTCATCAGAGAAAATTACTTTACCCCAGTCCTCAGCAGTTCAATCCCTGTACCTTTTGCAGAATATCAGTCTGTCCCTGATGTTTTTCCTGGAGAGAAGTGGCTTCTTTGCTGCCCTTGACACCAGGCCATCCTCAAAGTCTTCGCCTCACTGTGCGTGCAGATGCACTCACACCTGCCTGCTGCCATTCCTGAGCAAGTTCTGTTCTGGTGGTTCCCCGATCTCGCAGCTGAATCAACTTTAGGAGACGGTCCTGGCGCTTGCTGGACTTTCTTGGGCGCCCTGAAGCCTTCTTCACAACAATTGAACTGCTCTKCTTGAAGTTCTTGATGATCCGATAAATGGTTGATTTAGGTGCAATCTTACTGGCAGCAATATCCTTGCCTGTGAAGCCCTTTTTGTGCAAAGCAATGARGACGGCACGTGTTTCCTTGCAGGTAACCATGGTTGACAGAGGAAGAACAATGATTCCAAGTACCACCCTCCTTTTGAAGCTTCTAGTCTGTTTTTCGAACTCAATCAGCATGACAGAGTGATCTCCAGCCTTGTCCTCGTCAACACTCACACCTGTGTTAACAAGAGAATCACTGACAGCTGGTCCTTTTGTGGCAGGGCTGAAATGCAGTGGAAATGTTTTTGGGGGATTCAGTTAATTTGCATAGCAAAGAGGGACTTTGCAATTAATTGCAATTCATCTGATCACTCTTCATAACATTCTGGAGTATATGCAAATTGCCATCATACAAACTGAGGCAGCAGACTTTGTGAAAATMAATATTTGTGTCATTCRCAAAACTTTTGGCCARGACTGTATATGGGTCCACAGACTTTCAGTGTTGATTTACCAGTGTTCTTTTTTCATAGATTTTTTACTAGATAATTTGCTGTGTAGTTCCACATTATCCTCACAAATTGTTCCCATGACAAGTGAAAATATAAGAGTAAGATTATGTTGAACCTTGTGTGCAATACTTAAATGTGTGCAAACATGTAAGCCACGGTCCTAAATTGAGCCCATGGTGTGGGAACAACTGAGGATGGGCCTACAGTCATTCCATTACTGGCTTGTCAGCAGCAGCAGTTTTCTGTATGTGTGCTTATATGGAAAGACTTGGGCCAGAAAAGTGTCATTAAATGTCTTCCTCTGGGTAGGGGGTAAATTGGTATAATTGAGGAAGCTTTCCTCTTCCTCTCACATTGGCCTTGGGACCTTCCCCCTGAGCATTTAAATACATACATCTTCAGTAAATCACATCCTGCTGCAACCCAGACATCTTAATCATTTGACTTAATTTGTCTTAATGCAGTGTACTGTGCTGTTTTATTCCAGAACCCAGAACCAACTATGTCTCCCCCACTTCTCAGATTCAGCAGTAGTGCTAACAGACATTACATTTATGTTAACAGTCTCTCACAAGAGACTACGTGCTGTTTGACCCAAAAAAAGGGATTATTTAGTAGAAACAATTCCCTACTCAAAGGGGTGAAGCAAGGACGTGCAGTCTGGGCCTGCAGTGTCCTCTGCTGGAACAACTGTTCTGAAAACAACTCCAGTAATGTTCTAAAATAAAATAAAGTATAAAAAAAACTGTTGTTTAAACCTCTGAAGTCAGCTGAAAATGAACGTGGTTGTGTAGACAGCATTACATTTATCTTGGTTACAACACCGCTACGWCTGTACAAGCGGGGCTAGCCATCATAGTTCCCAAGCGATTGCTTGCTGCAGCACGCACATATGTCTTGATTACGTAAACAACACCTTGATTACATAAACTATTTGATTTAATGAAATAAAAATGCATGCACACTACCATATGCATACATATCTATGTTTCACTGTCTATCATCTTCTTGTTGTACTGTATGCTTATCCAAAACATGTAGACTAATTACCTCTTCCTAAATGCATGTCTCAGTCTCCCTTGCCAACACAGTCGATTGTGTGCCTAGACAGGCCAAGCATGAAAATCTAGCTGTGGACATTGACCATCCCCTTGCCCTGAGCCACATCACATCCACTGTTGAGTAAGTGCTCTGTCCTATTCAGGGCTGCTGCGGTGTTGTTGCCATAGTCTTCCATTTGTATGAGACTGCCTATTCATCAGGAAGCAATATATCACATATCGGCTGCTACGCACTTTCAACACATGACTACGTGCTTCTCAAAATTTGGTAATCTTGTTTAGATAGGTGCTACCAGAGCAATATTATGTATGTACACAAATCTGCTCCACCCAAAGTGCACAGCTGGCGCAGAAGCACATTTAATTCCACATTGGAGTTCCACACTCAATTTTCAAGCATAATTCAGAATTACCTGGCACATTGAAATGTGTATATACTCCTTGGTATGAATATATCCCTTGGGGAGGGGGATAAAGAATGGATAAAGTGTGAGACTATAGTGGGGGAGTAGATCTGAGGGGAGAAGGGCCATAGGTATGAGGGGGCATGGAGAGGAGTGCAGTGTATGAGGGTCTTAGGCACGAGAGTAATAGAGAAATACCATACCATACCATCCAGTTTATACTCCTTTTTACATAAGCGAAGTCCTTTAACACGCCATGAACCTTGCCACTGCTACACAAACCATACTTTTCAAATCCCACCTGTCTGTCTCCATGCCAATTCTCAGGCCATGTATAACACACCTACGATGTGGTAATTCAGTGCCACACTGAACAGTCTTACATTTCTACATGACAGTCATTCATTCAAAGCAGCCGTCATGGCAGCATCTTACCCTGTCCGTGGCTATCCACGATTAGGGACGTCAGTATAGATTGCAGTGAAGATTCCTCCATGTGCTGAGCATGCACTGAGTGGAGGTGCAACATAGCGCCATCCTTCTTCGCCAGGTCTCCCTTGAAAAATAGGTATTTTGATCTCATTGGGACTAAGATAGAGTTAAATAAAAACCGTGAAGGGTATCCGTGGTAGTAAGAATCCAGCCAGGGAACCCAGTCAAGGGCCCAMGTTGAAGCTACAATGAAGAGAAYGCATGGTTTGGTCTTCAAGTCTTCAACAGCTGTTTAGATCCAGGGAGGAATTGCAGGGAAATCCACAGGGAGTCTGAGAAAACAAAATCCACGTGAGGTTCATGTCCACAGAAAATGACAGAAAAGGCTCTTGCAACAATACCATAAACCCATGTGCGCCACCATTGCTCTCTCTCTCTGAGCCTCCCTCTGCAATTCATTCCTTTATCGCTCTATTTCTGTCCTTCTCTCTGATGCTCACTCATACTTCCACTTCAGTGCCCCCTCTCTTTCTCTCCCTATTCTCAGCTGTGTCTCAGCGTTATGCTCTGCCTGTGCCCAGCGGATGTATAACATGTGTTCAGGGTGGGGGTTGGGGACTGCTGACTTCATAGGTGGCWRYTTCTGCTTCTGCAAGGCGGGTGAGGATAGCCGTTGCATTTTGGACTATTTTAATGAGAGTGACCATGATAGACTTAAGTTTCCTCCAAAGCTACTTCAAAATCATAATACTTTACATGAGAAGGGCAATTGTTCTAACACTGCGTCAAAAGGTAGTTCCAAGATATTTGACCAACGGTATACATTACTTTCTTTGAATTGACAGAATCAACTAAGTTMAAAAGGAATGTGTTTGACTTTTGGGTACTGCCGAGGAAGATAATGTTATGCTGTCACGACTGACTTGACCTCAGGTCTCAAATTATCCGAAATAAAATGATAAAATCACAGCGAAAACACATTACTGAAGAAACAAATGTTATGTTCCACATATCGGCTTAATAACTTGCTTATGAATGGTTGCCCATTTGCGCACATCAGATCCTTTATGTCTGTATCATGTCACATGACCCTCAGTTGATACACTGCCAGGCTTTCAACTCATGTCGAAAGAATCCTYTGTCGCATCTATTGAAGAACTAAAAAGGCACACAACTCTAAAAACATTGGATTATTACAATGAAATGTTTACAGTGAACATTTGATTAGATATGAATYTTTATAGTGAAAATTAGGGCTGTAACATTAACCCCTGATTTGATATAATATCTACAGTATATTATTGCTATGAAATATACAGTAACAGACAACCAATGCCACTCTATCATAATGTCTGTTTGCCTAGTGACTACCTAATCCACACTTTCTAGTGAGTATCTAAAAGGGCCCTCCTTGAAAGTCCTTAGAAGGAAGTGTCAACCTAGAATCTAGCAAGGTTGCATTTACAGTCGTTAGGGCTATCAGAAGTGACTCACTAAGGACTAATGAGGTTAATAGGGAGGGAGGGAGGGGTGTAGATTGATAGAGAGGGAGGAAAAGAGAGTGAGGAAAAAAGCAAAAAAAAGACAGTGAGAGAGGGAAAGCAGAGAGAGRCCGAGTGAGCTCGAGTCCGAGAGAAGCTTAAATTACATTTCCCTGGGAATAAATAAAGTACCTATCTATCTAATGCTCAATCAGTTGTTTTTTCTTTACATGAGGGAAATACATGAGACTTCAGACTTGTGGCAGACAAACATGTTCTAAGCCACCAGATGCCACGCATTACCTGGACCATTTTCATCCCATAAAAGTAAGCTAATGCATGGTGACATGAGTGACAGCTGCTTAGATTAAATTAGGTAGCTTTTCAAAACAAAGTGCAGAGTGAGTGCTAATATATGAGTTTGAGGTAGATACTGTTTGGAAGTTAAATGAGCAAAAATGTGAATAGGGTTCCATGTACATGTCCATACGTGTGTGTGAGAGTGTTGGGAGTACCAGGACACCCCTGGGCTTATGCTGTGACCTACATTGGGGCCTGATGCTCCCAAGGCCGGCAGGGAGTGTGTGTTTGTGTGTGTTGTGCAGTATGTACTGTACTGATGAGATGAAGSTGCATGGCTGCATTAACTGTATGACTAAGAGCCTCAGCTGGACAAGATACAAAGAGACTAATGTGCACACATTAAGAGGGAACGTACAAATGCATATAACCGCCTAATGCAAACAAATATAGCCTACTGTAGGAAAATTCATACCTAAAGTACACAAACCAGACAAGTACATACAGTCATAACGATGGTGCATGCATACATTAAGGGTGCAACACCAAATTCTTTTTCTGGAATGCCTTGATAGCTCACACCATCAGATCGCTTGTGGGCTTTTAAATGTATGTGAAACACAGACCTGGGTCAAAATAATATTATGTTTCCTTTCGATTATTTAGGTGCACTTGATTTAGCTGTGCAGGGTTTTCAGGGGGTGTGTGGGGGGGTTTGATGGCAGGTAGCCCTATGTGGGGCTGCTGGCTTCACATCATCTAGSTTTGAGGATCTTCCCTCAGAGACGTAGCCAATCCAGAAACTATTTAATTAATTTCCACCTTTGTTGTTCATTCAGTTAAGCCTGTACTCGGTTGAACTGCCCTCATGTAACCAATGAGTGAAATCATCTCGTCCCAGAACTATCTGCTTGTCATCTAGCCAAATTCCCCTGCATGTCATCAAATGGTTAATACTGTGAGTCAGAATGGAGGCAAATAGCCTCGCAATACACGCTACAGTACTCTCTAATGTAACACTCAAATTTCACAGTGCACAGACACACAAAGACAATTAAAAACATGAATATGTGAAGATGAAATTATAAATGAGTAATATCGTGAATTAAATTAGTAGAATTGTCACAATGCATAGTGGACATGCATACAGTACATATCCCTCTAGTAGCCAAGCTATACTGAACAAAAATATAAACAAAACATGCAACAATTTCATAGATTTTAAATACATTTATTAGGCCCTAATCTATGGATTTTACATGACTGGGAATACAGATATGCATCTGTTGGTCACAGATTCCTTTAAAGATTGGTCCTCACAATGGACCTCAGGATCTCACAGTATTTTTGTGCATTTAAATTGCTATTGATAAAATGCAACTGTGTTCGTTGTCCGTAGCTTTATGCCTGCCCATACCATAACCCCACCACCACCATGGGGCACTCTGTTCACAACATTGACATCTGCAAACCACTTGCCCACACTCTCTCTAAAACAACGTATGAGGCGGCTTATGGTAGAGAAATGAACTGGCAACAGCTCGTGTGGACATTCCTGCAGTCAGGATGCCAATTGCATGCTCCCTCAAAACTTGAGACATCTGTGTTCATTGTGTTGTGTGACAAAACGGCACATTTTTTATGGCCTTTTATTGACCCCAGCACAAGGTGCAACTGTGTAATTATCATGCTGTTTAATCAGCTTCTTTATATGCCACACTTGTCAGGTGGATGGATTATTTTGGCAAAGGAGAAATGCTCACTAACAGGGATTAAAAACAAATTTGTGCCCAAAATTTGAGAGAAATAAGCTTTGTGCGTATGGAACATTTCTGGGGTKTTTTATTTCAGCTCATGAAACATGGGACCAACACTTTACATGTTGTGTTTATATTTGTGTTCAGTATAGATTCATTTAATTGGCATACATATTGCAATTAGTTGAACGTATAGTGAAAGCGCATGCAAAAACTATTCCCCATATGAATACATAACATCAATTCTCTAGGATATTATGCATCTGTATCTTGGATGGCAAAAATTGCCTTCAGCAGACTGACTGACTAAAAGCGATGTATGCTAAATTACAGGAAATTACCAAGGACCCATCTGTAAACACAGTTCCATATTTATACCAAACAGGAAGTGACCTGACCATCGCCCAAATTCCAAAGTGGTGGACATGAGAAAATATTATCTTGAATAGCCTAATTAAGCACCAGCCCTAAACTTAACCCTGTCCTTGACCACTTTTGGAGTGAGCCATTTCTATCAACATGGTAATTTTAAATCCAATCACAAAAGGCAATAAAAACGTAAATAGACAGAGCAAACAAATGTCTATGCGTTTTGACACGTCTCGYCGAAGACCTCTACCATGCCAAACAGTGTGCACGTTTGTTTGTCTGAAGGTGGCCAGAACTTTCCTGGCTGACGCTAGACCACGTCTTACAACACGAGGTGTGTACACACTTTGGTCTGGATACACAGTTTCTTTTTTTACTCTCATTGAGTCCAATATTAATGGTAGTTTTAGATTTTTGAACATGAGAATGTTACAGAACGCACCTTCAATATATTTCATGATTATATATATTTTTTGGTAGAATTATAAACAATAATATGAAAATAGTAAAGTTATAGTAAAGTCATGTTTATTCTTTATAGATTAGTAGAAGTCAAATAAAGAAGGATTAACCTGTTAAATAGAACAATAAATTGCAACATTTTGCAGCACTTTCAGTGTTATTCTGACTTGAGATATGCACGCTTAACAAAATAAATTGTGTAAGTATCCCACTGACATCGTTAAATGATTTACAAAAAAGTATTACCTCAACTCTAAATTGGTAATTTGTCCCTTTGTGTCTTGATGAGTACTTATATTAAGATGATCACAGTTAAGGACTATGGCATTGATGTTTTCAACCATGATCACCACACTAAATAAGATTCTCTGTACAATATCCTTGTTCAGATGTGCTACATCAAATCCAGAGCCCACAGATTCAAAACTGTTGTGTAATAGTCGTGCATTTGTGCAATTCATATGCTTTAAACCTTGCCGATAACAGCTTGCATGTCCTTTTACATTCTTCGTTCAATCAACCTGAATAATACAAAACGTTGAGGTTTTGTAGTAAAGTTTGGAAGGTTACATGTGTAACCTGCGCAGTTCTTTCCAGAACTCAGCGATGCCCAGTGACAAAGCTCTCTCTGCCAGGCTTCTGCACTCATGGGGCGTGAACCCCACCAGCGCCGTGCCCTTAGTGGCCACCCCCTGCCGTCCTGCCAGCTCTGCCACCCTGGCTGTGATAAGAGATGCTGGGGCGTGGCAGTATAGCTGCCCACCAATACTGAAGGTGGGCCACGGCTCGCCCCTCTCCCCAACCTGGCTAGGAGGGTTCCCCTTCATGCTCTCCACATTGCAGGCTATCTCCACGGCACCCTCGTGTGGCAGGGCCAGCACTTGCACCCCCGGTATCCCCCCAGGAGTAGACTCCCTAATCGACATGGCGATGCTGCGCCCCAGAGCCAGGTCCTGGGTGTCGATGGTGACGTTGCAGTTCATGACGTAGGGACTAGCTCCGATGCCTGCATGGCAAAGGTGGGGTCAAAGGTCAGAAGATCAAACAAAAAGTCACAAGATGGTGCGAACAAAGAGGTACAGAGATGCGGTTATTTTCAAATGTGCCCAATTAGTGGTTCCTGGGTACACTCTCTCTGTGCTATACTTCATGAGTGTAATGTGGGGGCACTGAGGGCCTGTCCTCAGAATGAAACATGCAAATCTAGCCTAACCCTATGTTTTAAAAATCACCTCTCAGTATTTGCGTGCACAGGACATCCACCAACCGCCAAGCCCTAAGCGAGTGCTAACCTGTGAGGCCATATCGTTTCTGTGGCAGGGGCCCCACGTCTGGTCGGATGGCTCCTGTGTCTGGATTCTTCCTGAACCAGCCCATCTCCTTGCGTCTCTGCGCCAGGCCTCGGTGCTGGGGTGAGTCTGCCCAACCAAAGAAGAAAGCACTGGTGCCACTGACCCGTTCAGTCAGCCCAGCAGCCACCGCTGGACAGGGTGAGAGGATGGGTTAACACATACAGTTGAAGTAGGAAGGTTACATACACTTAGGTTGGAGTCATTACAACTCGTTTTTCAACCACTCTACAAATTTCGTGTTAACAAACTATAGTTTTGGCAAGTCGGTTAGGACATCTACTTTGTGCATGACACAAGTCATTTTTCCAAAAATTGTTTACAAACAGATTATTTCACTTATAATTCACTATATCACAATTTCAGTGGGTCAGAAGTTTACATACACTAAGTTGACTGTGCCTTTACACAACTTGGGAAATTCCAGAAAATGGTGTCATGGCTTTAGAAGCTTCTGATAGGCTAATTGACATCATTTGACTCAAATGTGAGGTGTACCTGTGGATGTATTTCAAGGCCTACCTACAAACTCAGAGCCTCTTTGCTTGACATCATGGCAAAATCAAAAGAAATCAGCCAAAACCTCAGAAAAAAAATTGTAGACCTCCACAAGTCTGGTTCATCCTTGGGAGCAATTTCCAAACGCCTAAAGGTACCACGTTCATCTGTACAAACAAGAGTACGCAAGTATAAACACCACGGGACCACGTAGCCGTAATACCGCTCAGGAAGGAGTCACGTTCAGTCTCCTAGAGATGAACGTACTTTGGTGCGAAAAGTGCAAATCAATCCCACAACAACAGCAAAGGACCTTGTGAAGATGCTGGAGGAAACGAGTACAAAAGTATCTATATTCACAGTGAAACGAGTACTATATCGGTTTGCAACTGCACATGGGGACAAATATCGTACTTTTTGGAGAAATGTCCTCTGGTCTGATGAAACAAAAATAGTTTGGCAATAATGACCATCGTTATGTTTGGAGGAAAAATGGGGACGCTTGCAAGCTGAAGAACACCATCTCAACCTTGAAGCACGGGGGTGGCAGCATCATGTTGTGGGGGTGCTTTGCTGCAGGAGGGACTGGTGCATTTCACAAAATAGATGGCATCATGAGGCAGAAGAATTATGTGGATATATTGAAGCAACATCTCAAGACATCAGTCAGGAAGTTAAAGCTTGGTCGCAAATGGGTCTTCCAAATGGACAATGACCCCAAGCATACTTCCAAAGTTGTGGCAAAATGGCTTAAGGACAACAAAGTCAAGGTATTGGAGTGGCCATCACAAAGCCCTGACCTCAATCCCATAGAAAATTTGTGGGCAGAACTGAAAAAGCGTGTGCGAGCAAGGATGCCTACAAACCTGACTCAGTTACCCCAGCTCTGTGACGAGGAATGGGACAAAATTCACCCAACTTATTGTGGGAAGCTTGTGGAAGGCTAGCCGAAACGTTTGACCCAAGTTAAAGAATTGAAAGGCAATGCTACCAAATACTAATTGAGTTTACGTAAACTTCTGACCCACTGAGAATGTGATGAAAGAAATAAAAGCTGAAATAAATKATTCTCTCTAATATTATTCTGACATTTCACATTCTTAAAATAAAGTGGTGATCCTAACTTAACTAAGACAGGGAATGTTTACTAGGATTAAATGTCAGGAATTGTGAAAAACTGAGTTTAAATGTAGTTGGCTAAGGTATGTGTAAACTCCCGACTTGGGAGAAAAAAAGGGTTAAAAAACAAACAATAAAAAACTTATTTCACTTAAATCTATGGCAAGACCTAAAAATGGTAGCAAGAATTTTGAAAAGAATAATGGGCAAATATTGCACAATCCAGATGTGGAAAACTCATAAGCCTTGTTCACATTGGCAGTTTGAAGTGACTCAACTCCAAAATGCGTGCATATCCGATTCGAATCGGTTCCTTTTCCTGCAAGCTGAACAGCCAAAAATGCACATGAATCAGATATTTCGAGKCACATTTCAAACCACTGTCGCAAGTGGTTTGAGGTCAGATACAAATCTGATTCCTGGCAATGCGATTTGTGTTTGAATGGTCAAATCTGAGTTATTTGGCATATCTTGTTGCTTGCTAGCTACTCTGTTGAAAGTTTGACAAGAACATGTGGTAGCCAATTAGATTGTTAACTGTTTACAAACAAATGAGTGAATCGGGTATTGTGTGTAAATGGGTGGGGGGGGAAAAGTAATCAATTTTTAATTCAGGCTGTAACAACAAAATGTGGAATAAGTCAAGGGGTATGAATACTTTCTGAAGACACTGTACATACACCACTGCATGAGGCGCCGCACAATTCACACGTATACAGCATACAACATGATGTACTGAGAAGAGAGAAAGAGGGGGCCAAAACTTTAAAGTGTAGACACATACATGCAGGCACACGCACACCACACACACACCTCTAGCTTCCTTGGCACAGTCCCCCAGTCCCACCTCCTCTCCCAGAGGGTAGAGGGGCACCAGGTCCACAGCGCCCATCGTTGGGTGGCCGCCTGCATAGGCACTCATGTCAATCAGTCGACAGGCCTGCTCACACGCAGACAGCACTGCCTCCTCTGCAACAGAAACACAWTGACAACGCCTTCTATTATTGGAATGACAAGTGAAATCAGGGTTCAGTTATTGGTTAAATTAGGGTGCTTAATTCCTGGTCTGCTTGAAAAATGTTTAGGCAGCCATGTTCAGGGGTTACTATACCACTGCCCCTCATAAGACTAAAAGATTGTCGGAGGATAATGAAGACCTTTGCAAAGTACTTGTCATATTTATTGTAACATTGTGATCCCGAACAAAGCCTGTAGGAAATGTCCCTTAGTGTAGTTGTTGTTTTTCCCCAATAAAAGGACAGAGACTCACTGATGCAGTCAATACTGGCCACGATGGTGATGACAGACCGGTTGTAGTCTTGGTCATTAAAGATGTTGAGCACTGTTGTCCCTTCTCGCCGTCCGCCTGACAAGATGCATACAATCGGAAAGATGCATAAATCCATTAAGAAACCATCATATTTTGTTAAATCATAACTATTTTCCACTCCTATCACTGTTACTACTGTATGTACAGTGAACAATGAAACATTGTTTACAGGGGTAACTCACCATTACTGTGAAATACAGCTGCCCTGGCCACTGTTTCCACCAATTCCTTCCTGCGGGCTTCTGAGACATTGAGGAGGCAGGCGACCAGACGCTGGCCTATGGCACTATGAGCCATCCCCCTGAAGGAACCCATGTCACTGAACTTTAGGTAGGCTGATTTTGCAGTGGTCTATTTCACCAGATGCAAATTGTAGCTAAACACCAGTTATTTGACAACTGTACTGTATTTCCTTGGGTCTCTCTATTATATTCTGATGGTTGAAAAGTTCTCATTTTGGGATTATCTGTTTTACTCCATTTAAATACAACTTCATGGAGAAATGTAACATTTTCATCACAAAAATGTCAATATGTCTACAACATTGCAAAGTACAACTGCAGCTTGGTTGATCGAAAAGTATGTGATATCTCGCCATCATAACATAAACAATATATCAAACATAAACATGGAGTACATTTTTTTATAGAAACATTACAAACGCATCTGTGTCAAATGAATATCCCACTTGTAACTTTGAATGTTGTCATCAACCAAAATGATACAAATCCAAAACATGGCCAATACAGTTGTTACACAAGAGTAAGCAAGCGCAGTTCATAAATGCATTCATTAACATATAAAACATGACATGCTAAACATCTCTCGTGCTGGCCTGATATGTAGCCATAATGTAATACTTGCGTTCTAATAACCACGAAAAACGCCAACACACAGTCAATCAAGTGTCTACTGTAAGGCGAAAAACGTATACAGGTTGCAAAATCTGTGATTCAGAAGCTGCCTCTCCAATAGAAATCGGTCGTCACTAGTTACCACAGCCACAAAGCGATAAACCCCGCCCTTTCCTACAATTTTCTGGTTAAAATCTGATTTTAAACCTAATCCTAACCACACTGCTAACCTTATGACTAACCTTCAATTAATACCAAAAGCAAATTTTTGTTTACATTACTTTTTACGATAGCCAAATTTGACATGGTGACTGTGGTAACTAGTGGAAACCAGAGAAATCCCCGATCACACTTGTAAACGATGTAATGGCGACGTCGGCTAAACTAAACTCATGCGCAGAAGCACATCATCTGGGCTAACTGTCGTTTCGCGCCAAATTGCGTTGGTGCAGGCTGTCAAATCAAAGGCACAACTTCGATACAAAATTWATTTTTTTATGTAAATGAAAACGTGGCAGTTTGTCACTTTCACGAGGTTAGCGTAATAAGATGTTCAAGTACTTAAAACATTGGCTCGAATCTAGGTTGTGCCTTTAGATTTTGTGAAAATTAACAACTAAGGAATAATTAGTCACTTCTCTAATTGACTTCTCAAACCCCGGCCTGGTCTGCTTCGTAAGCGTTCCCGGAAGTCTCTCACGATGTTGCACCTCTGGGTTTAGTAACTCAGTGGTAAATTCAAACTTCAACCATTGAGTTTATAAACCGAGAGGCAACATCGCGAGACTTCCGGGAAGGCATGCAAAGCAGACCAGGGATTGGGGTTTCAGAAGTCATTTAGAGAGGTGACAAATTCTTCCTTAGTTGTCAATTTTCTCAAATCTAAAAGCACAACCTAGAGCCGGGCCGCCAACCTCATGAAAGTGACAAACTGACACGTTTTCATCCAAAACAATTMATTGAAGGTCTGCCTTTGATTTCACGGTCTGCACATGCGCAGTTTGGCGCGAGACGACCGTTTGAACCGATGACGTGTTTCAGCGCATGCGTTTAGAAAGCAAAAGACACCATGACTTCGCCTACTACAAGCGTGATCGGGGTTTTCTATTGGAGAAGCAGTTTCTGCCCATSTTTATATTGTACGGTCTTTGCTGTGATCATGCGCAATTCGTATTTTGCTTTCAGGAACCGGATGAGGGCTGGTTCCCGTGCTGACGTCCTTGGCAAACAGCGACACGTGGAGGACCAAAATGCAAAGACAACAACAGTACTCGCTTTAGCGTCACCCAGGTTGACAAGATTATCAACGTCCAGGAAAAACAACGATGTTGAGGAGGAACTACAACGACATAAGGTAGAAAGTTGTTTATGACTATTTTGTCGATATTCCATCGTTTTGCACGTTCATTGTCGTGTGTCTGTCTCGGATGCTGTACATTAACTGGCTATGCATTTGCGTCTAAACTACACTAATCCGGTTTTAGCCCCCATGATAACCACTCGTGGAGTTGCAACGGGCTTTCATTGTGCAGCAAAAGCAATGAGCGCTGCAGCAGGTTCATCGTCATTCGAGCCTCCAGAGCATTCTCTGCCTGGAGTCCAGGAAACACGCCCTGGGAGCCCGCCGCGACTGCGGAGACTGGTCGACATTCCGGGATGCCAACCGGACCGAGTCAACGACTTGCTTCTACTCAGTACTTTGGATTCACAGGGACGGTGCGGTTCAGACGCCYAATATCGCAGTGCACATGTTGTGTTTTTCCCTGGAGACATACAGGTGAGAGGTGTGGGTTTTGTCAGGCAGGTACATATGAATATCACTTATTTCGCCATCAAATGAACATTTCAGCTATTTGTCATGGCATTATGCAGGTTGGTAACATTATACACGTATGCCAATTGATGCCAAGCATAGGGTGAAAGGCCGTTGCGTAGCCAGCCTATAATCCTGTTAGCTAAATTGGTTACAGCTATGGTTGTTTACATTTCAAGTGGAMTGTCGAATTCACATACTCCTGCCCACAAATAATAACATCCATTCCAAGAGTTCCAACAGACTAGCCTACTAAAATGTTATGATTCCAAGGGTGTCTTAGTATTTCCGAGGGAATGTTAGTATTCTGAAGATGTTGCGAGTGTGATGCTCAGCAATTGTTAATGAATGTGTTCATTGTATGCGACCCCTTTAATGTCTATGTATGCAGACCATGATCACATAGGGACCACTCTTTCACCTGATGTGTTAAACTCCATTGGGAGGAGGATAGTTTAAAAACTAGTTTAGTAAGTTTGGTCTTCCACCCAAGGACCAAATACATGAGGGTAGCCTTTTTRCCCCCTCAGAATTAGTTCATGGTCATTGTTAGGCGAACTGCATGACACTGCAGAACAGGTCTTGTCTCCCAATTGATGCGGTTGTTATTTAGTTGCCATGATGCACAAAAACATGAACRCTTCTTAAGCTGCTTTAAGCCAGGTGACTCACCCCATCTTTCTCTCTCTCCATCCTCGGCCCTTTCCCTTCTGTCCATCTCCCCCACTCGCACCCCCATCTGTCTATTTCCCTTTTCACTGACCCCCTCTCCTTTTCCCCACTTCCCTCCGCCTCCACCCAACCCACTCCTCCCCGTCTATCTCGTACACCACTGTTCCTCTGTCCATCTCTCATCCCTAGAACTTCCAGCAGGAGATGTCGCTCCAGCCAGAGGGGGCGCAGTGGCTGTCCTGGAGCCTGGAGAACGTCGCCCTCACCCTGGGTCGCCGCTTCCCTGACCGCCACGTGTGGGTGATCCGAGCCTCCCGCATGTACCTGCACAAGTTCAGCTGCTATCACAACTTTGTGGAGAGCAACCTGTTTGGAGCGCCCGAGCACTCACCTGACTARGGAGCATTTCGCCACCTGAGGTATCCCATCTCGTAATGTTTTATTCTAGCACTGTGATTGTCACTAACACTCACTACCTCAGACCCCTTGACTTTTTCCACATTTTGTTACATRACAGCCTTATTCTAAAATTGATTTGATTTCTTTTTCCTCAATCTACACACTACCCCATAATGACAAAGCGGAAACAGGTTTAGACATTTTTGCGAACTTATATGATTTTTTAAATACCTTATTTACCTAAGTATTCAGACCCTTTACTATGAGACTCAAAATTMGCCTCAGGTGCATCCTGTTTCTATTGATCATCCTTGAGATGTTTCTTCAACTTGATTGGAGTCCACCTGTGGTAAATTCAATTGATTGGACATGATTTAGATGGGGACCTTATAGACAGGTGTGTGCCTAAGTTGACATCAAAGCAAAAACCAAGCCATGAGGTCAAAAGGAATTGTCCGTAGAGCTCCGAGACTGGATTGTGTTGAGGCACAGGTCTGGGGAAAGATAGCAAAAAATTGCTGCAGCATTGAAGGTTCCCAAGAACACAGTGGCTTCCATTCTTAAATGGAAGAAATGTTGAATCACCAAGACTCTTCCTAGAGCTGGACACCCTGCCAAACTGAGCAATCTGGGGAAAAGGGCCTTGGTCAGGAAGGTGACCAAGAACCCGATGGTCACTCTGACAGAGCTCCAGAGTTCCACTGTGGAGATGGGAGAACCTTCCAGAAGGACAACCATCTCTGCAGCACTCCACCAATCAGGCCTTTATGGTAGAGTGGCCAGACTGAAGCCACTCCTCAGTAAAAASGCACATGARAGCCCGCTTGGAGTTTGCCAAAAGGCACATAAAGATTCTCAGACCATGAGAAACAAGATTCTCTGGTCTGATGAAACCTAGATTCAACTCTTTGGCKTGAATGCCAAGCGTCACATCTGGAAGAAACCTGGCACCATCCCTACAGTGAAGCATGGTGGCAGCAGCATACTGTGGGGATGTTTTTCAGCAGCAGGGACTGGGAGACTAGTCAGGATCGAGGGAAAGAAGAACGGAATAAAGTACAGAGATTCTTGATGAAAACCTGCTCCAGAGCACTCAGGATCTCAGACTGGAGCGAAGGTTCACCTTCTAACAGGACAACGACCCTAAGCACACAGCCAAGACAACGCAGGAGTGGCTTCGGCACAAGTCGATGAATGTCCTTGAGTGGCCCAGCTAGAACCTGATCGAACATCTCTGGAGAGACCTGAAAATAAGTGTGCAGCGACGCTCCCCAACCAACCTAACAGTGCTTGAGGATCTACAGAGAAGAATGGGAGAAACTCCCCAAATACAGGTGTGCCATGCTTCTAGTATAATACCCAAGAAGACTTGAGGCTGTAATTGCTGCCAAAGGTGCTTCAACAAAGTCCTGAGTCTGAATACTTATGTAAATGTGATATATTTTTAAATAAATTAACAAAACATTTCTAAACCTGTTTTTACTTTGTCATTATGTGGTATTGTGTGTAGATTGAGGATTGTTTAAAAAAGGCTAACTTAACAAAATGTGGGAAAAAGTCAAGGGGACTCAATACTTTCCGAATGCCCTTATTTTTTATGCAGTTGTCTCAATTTACTGTAAATTGCTTTAGATAATCTGCCAAATGACTCAATTATAACTGATTTGTAGGGCACTGCTGAGCAACGGCATGGAGCGAGCTGGCTTGCCTAACCCCCTCCCGCTTCAAAGGGGTAGCGACACAGTCGCCCCGGGTTTCTCCTTGGCCGTGGTTGGCTTCAGCAAAGGCTGCGTGGTGCTCAACCAGATGGTGTACGAGCTGGCGAGGGCGCGGGCTGACCCGGAGCTGGGGCCATTTGTGGAGCGCCTTTCAGACATGTACTGGCTGGACGGTGGCCACCCGGGAGGCAGCGAGACCTGGGTGACTGACAAGCGGGCGCTGGGGGAACTGGCGGCCAGCGGGGTTGCGGTCCACGCCCACGTGACACCGTACGAGGTGCGTGACCCCATGCGAGCCTGGGTGGGCCGAGAGCATGGTCGCTTTGTCAAGAAACTTGAGGATCTAGGGGCCCGACTCAGCCAGAAGCTGCACTTTGAGGATGAGCCCGCATCCATCGAGAACCACTTCCGGATCATCCAGGATTTCTGAGGTGTTTGTTCATTCCTGATTGTCTATTGGCATGCAAAGTTAAAAAAAAAAATACTGGCAAAGCTTGATTCGATCTGCAAATTTCTGGTTTAATGCAAGGGGCTAAAGCTAGTTGAGTCTCATTCATCCCTCTTGGTTCTTCCTTTCGTGCAGAAGTCAAT
Source organism: Salvelinus sp. IW2-2015 (assembly GCF_002910315.2). Classification (NCBI taxonomy): domain Eukaryota; kingdom Metazoa; phylum Chordata; class Actinopteri; order Salmoniformes; family Salmonidae; genus Salvelinus; species Salvelinus sp. IW2-2015. Next base: position 6,778,681 of record NC_036875.1, on the reverse strand, counting down.
CTATCACTGTCTCTATCTTCCTAGACCTCATATTTCATGATCTAAGATTATCTAATATTTATGATCTATGATCTATAGATCTATGATCTAATATTTTTCTTTAAAATCCAAGCATGCAGATTCCAATTGGAATGCATTGCCCTTATCTAGACACCCTTCAGTCGTTTCTCCTAGGAATGCCTTTCCTTACTTCCACTAGATTGGCKTTTATCATAGACAAAGTTTGCATATTGTACCGAATAAGGGCTATTTGCATATGAACATTTGACAGAATGCACCTTTTTAAAGAGTGAAAATGGCACCGCACAACCTCCAGTAGTCACTTTCGAACTAGGGATTTCATGTTTAATTTAGGTAGTACAGTAATTCTGCTCATAGATTATGCATGTATGAACTACACTTAAACATTCAGCCCATAGCGGGATGTTTAAAAAATGCTGTACTTACTAGTCGCCAAAGTTCCGGAGCATGTCTTTAAGATCAAGGGCCAGACCTGTCAATTGTCAGATTATCTAACCTTGATTGTAACCTTTGCCTTTTTTGTGCAATACAACACATTGATTGTAATCTAAAAAGTAGCTTTGATCCAATGTCCAGTGTGGTTGAGTAAAGTTTATTTTCTTGCAATATTTCAGGGGCAACAGTTGACTATTCCTCAAGTGCAGCAGCTCCTTCCATTGAACATTGTCTTGATATCAAGTGACATACTGTGGTGACTTGGAGTGGGCCTCTCTTTCACCAACGAACACTTGGTGGTGTTTGTGTGGAACAACTACATTTCCTGCTGTTGCTTGGGTCAGAATGTCCCGTAACTTGTTGTAAATTGATTTATGTTCAGTGATGGACTTTGAGTTGGAGGTTAGCTTAAATGAATCTTGGAGGCTGTTGTTCAGCATTCATACTGTATTCCAATAGACTAGAGTGATATCTCTTGGTAAGATTATAGAGCTGCTTTTGCACTACCATGCTGGATTTCTGGTGATTATTGTTTCAATGGCTACTGAAATGCAATGAATATACTTTTCTACTTCATAGCCATTCCATTTTTTTGAAATGCTGTTTTTGTTTAACACATGCTATTCCATAGCTGCTGTTGTATGATTAGCACATTTAGAGAAAAAAAATGACCAACTCTTAAAATATACAATACTGTTGAAATGTGTGTGTGTGTGTGTATAGGGGTTATTTCAGTCAAACACATTTTATATTTGTAAATGGTTGATTATACCTAGCTGCATGCATGTCTGACACACAGGGGGGCATTGTCATGCTGAAACAGTTAAGGGCCTTCCCCAAACTGTTGCCACAAAATTGTCTAGAATGTCATTGTATGTAGCATTAAGATCTCCATTCACTGGAACTAAGGGGCCTAGCCTGAACCATGAAAAACAACCCCAGACCATTATTCCTCCTCCACCAAACATTACAGTTGGCTCTATGCATTGCGGCAGATAGCGTTCTCCTGGCATCTGCGAAACCCAGATTCGTCCGTTGTACTGCCAGATGGTTAAGCATGATTCATCCCGCCAGAGAATGTTTCCACTGCTCCAGAGTCCAATCAAGCGCATTGAGCTTTACACCACTCCAGCCAAAGCTTGGCATTGCACATGGTGATCTTAGGCTTGTGTTCGGCTGCTCGGCCATGGAAACACATTTCAGGAAGCTCCCGACAAACAGTTATTGTGCTGACGTTGCTTCTAGAGGCAGTTGGAGCTCGATAGTGAGTGTTGCAACATACTTTTTTTACGCACTTCAGCACTCGGCGGTCCTGTTCTGTGCGCATGTGTGACCTACCACTTCGCGGCTGTTGCTTCTAGACGTTTCCACCTCACAATAACAGCACTTACAGTTGACCGGGGCAGCTCTAGCAGGGCAGAAATTTGACAAACTGACTTGTTGAAAAGGTGGCATCCTATGTCATGTTGAACGTCACTGAGCTCRTCYGTAAGGTCATTATACTGCCAATGTTTGTCTATGGAGATAGCATGGTTGTGTGCTCAATTTTACACACTTGTCAGCAACATGTCGCTGAAATAGCCAAATCCACTAATTTGAAGGTGTCCACATACTTTATAATCGATGTAGTAAATGATAAGTTAACATACGGTCATTAAACACCTGTAGCTAGCCAAGTCCTTACACCTTGTGCATCCACAATGGATAAGTGAAAATGGATACGTTTTAAGTGGAGCTTAGAGGGGAAMTTCAGGATTTTACAACTTGATGTTAGATGGTTCCTCATCCTGAAAGTCAATGGGAGTGATAGGGGCATGTGTGTCAATGTCATTGCCAAATCAACTCCTTATTTGTTTTGATATTACTTTAAGATGATTTCGCTTTTTTTCTATATCTATCAACAAAAAAATATGGGACACATGGCCATCAGCACTAGGAGGCAATGTTTCCTCATCAGTAGATGGCAGAACAATGGAGATAATTGCTTACTTGCTTTTGGCAGAACAATGCCCCGGATGGTGGCATGCCTTAGTTCTGTTGTTCATAGCCGCCGGTAGTTCCTCTGTTTAAAGACCAGTCTCTGCAGATGTTGTCCACAAATGTTTCTTGTGGTCTTCGCACCTGAGGGAACCCACTGAGATAAGACAAAATGTAGAAAAAAAACAGTAGACAGACTCAGGACTTTGTGCAGCAGTGTAAAAAGACCAGACTCCATCCAKCATGAAGGTTTTCTATCATCTTTAATGAGCATTCTTGTTTGCTGATGACACCTAAATATTAGATTGATGTTGATCAGAAGATACAAATGGGGATTTGAAATTATCCATTCTAAAAACAAATGGAATATACCTACAAATCTATCACATGTGAAATAAACATGTCTGAAGGTTATTGCTTGTGCTTCTAACTGGTATGAGTTTGACTCAGATGTTTCCTTCAGTATTACCCTGGTAAAGTGGGAGAAGATCTCACCACAGGAATGTGAAGAGTGCAAACTGGTCACCTTTGTCCCCAGAGAACACACAGGTCACTTGACTAGTATCTGTATGTAAAAGTAAATTCAGACAGCCATACAAAATGAAATCAGCAGTGGAGCTCTTACAAATATAATCAAGTTGTACAAGTCCACTTATTGCCGATTGGTGTCAGCAGTACCTCGAACGTCTGGTTTTCATTTAAGTGTCTGTCTTTGAACGGAGGACAGTACTGACTACTGAACCACTCACTAATGACGTGTTCCAGTTCTCCTTTAGGATGACAGCATACAGTGAGAGCATGGCCGTGACTGGAGACAGCCCTCTCGAAGACAAAGGCTATTGTGTGTGCCAGGCCGGTGACATCTCTGGGAAACCTTGAGGACCACAACAAACAAGGATATGTAGTCTTTGCACCTCCTTGAACAAAGTGACATGTTCAGCTAAGGTCTGCTGGCAGTTAGGGTTCACATAAATTCTTCAGGGTGGGTTATTCTTTCATAAGTTCACAAATGGATGGGGAACGTGCTCAACAGATCACTTCAATTTTCTACATGGAAGTGCTCTGCTGGTAAAACTGTACAAATATCTCAGTCGAAACCTTTCTCCTGTCTATCGACTGCATTACCAAAAAGTTTGTCCACATTTTCTACCGTCAACTCCGTAACCTTTACCGACATCACTTCCGTAACCAATGTTTTCTCGTCCTCTGTAACCATCTCAATGCCATTCCCTTTCCTCATAACCATCTTTTCTCTTTTAAATCCAAAATCCATCTCTAATCACTTTTCCAAACCTTTCATGCTAATCCCACATTCACAACCAAAGTATATTTCAATTTCATGTCACCTCCGTTACCAAAACAGCTTTTTGTTGAGAGGTGCCATCAATACTATATCCCATACAACCCGTATCTTCTTAATAAACCCATCTGAATCCAGTTAAATAAAGCACACACATATGTACATCTAAATATAAACAAAACACCATCCCATTATATAAATATATTGAGAATCAGATTAGAATATAAAACGTATATAAAGAGCAAATACAAAGAGGCACACGGTAYTTACGACCAAAGTGAAAGGTAATTTGCCCTGAGATGAGGAAATGGAATGAACAGAGAAATAAGACTGAATAAACTCGCCTGCATACACATACAATCTGTTATGATTCCCAAATCTACCCGACTCCCATTAAACTTTAGGCTTCCTAGCCATATATAAAAAAAAAAAAAAGTAGCTTTTTAATACCAATTAAAGGAATGCAGATTAAATTACTTCAGGAAATACATTGTGTTCAAMTTACACAAAAAAGAACATGTAATTCAAAACCACTTTTTCCAGTTAAGCAAATTAAATACCCAGATGACAAATAGTTAAATGCTTCAGTCACAGTTCCCCTAAGCAAATGACTCAAAAGGAACTGACAACATTTGAAGGACATTTGAGTAAGCATGGGTGTGGTGTCCACTGTCCATGAGTCACCTTTTTACAGAACCCTCTTAAATCTCTATTACTGTGGAATTGTAAATCAGAGGAAGAGTTGGGGTTAACAGTAAACTGTAAATGTTATAGACAGACACCAGTGTGACTTGTTGGCTTACTAATTATGCAGGCCAGGGCTTGGTACTGTGCATAGACAACCTGTCTAAGATGACATCATACTGTGCTTTGAGATGTGGCGTGCTGGAGAGCAAGATAAGGGAATGTCACAGAATATAATGTGCGCAAGCCATGGCCTAAAGCTTGTTTGAGAGWAGGGAGGTAATGTACAGCTTGGGTCAGGCAAACAAGGACATGGTGTGATGACATACTTTACTTTCACTTCCTCAAATAGTCTGATTTAGCCCATATCTGCACAGTTCAGTGTTCTGTCGAATGATTTTAGCACAAGATACTAAGAACACTTTGGGGCATCTAAGAACACTTTTACGACCACTTACTGGCCTGGCAAAAATGGTCAAGTAATAATTTGTTGACTATTTAAAAGTTACTTGTGGCAAAACAGTATTGCATAGATTTCCCTTGAGCTATATCTGGCCTCATATTCTTTAAATTCAGGGACAAAATATACCTGACAAATCAAAGACACACTAGAAAGGACTAAATCAGCTCACAATAAAATACTTATCTTAAATCAATGCATTATTTAGAAATACAAACTACACAGAAACAGTGACGAATTGACGTTAGATCACWAAGGAAGCTGGCTATCTTTGGTTTGGCTGGGCGCTCTTGGATACTGGCGAGCAGTAGAACAGAACAGAAYCGCTCTTGGGTAGGCGACACTTGCCGGCAGGTTCCTTGCTGCATAAAACCAATAAAAGCWAAATAGGAGCTTGCGGGAGGGGTGAGCTTGCGGGAGGGGTGCGCTTGCGTCGCTCTTTCCCCCTCAGAAGTCCCCGTCTCCACCGTTGGTGGCGGCAGGTGTCTCCTCCTCAAAGCGAAACCTCTTGGCCTGGTGTGGGTGAGTCCAAGGTGAAGTTCTCCTTGTCCTCTGGGTCCTCGGCTGGGGAGCCCACTTGGTACCGCTGCTCCTCTCACGGGGGGTCGTGGCAGGACAGGCTCGGTACTTGGGTATTGATGCTGCTGCCACAGCCAGGGGTGGGTCATGCAGTCGGCTGCACTGGGCCGGTCCTGTGTGGAGAGGGTGAAGACGGACCAAGGTCAAAACCAATTATTAGAAATGAGAAGCACAAAAGCATTTGCTCCAATGCTTCCTGTCAGTAGCAGTAATTAACCATTAGAATTCCCTGAACCTTTACTGGCTGGTGATAGTCCCACTTACTCTGGAGTTTTGACCAGCAGCTTGCGGATGAAGTCGACAGCGAGCTCCGACACCTGGAGAAGGCGTCTTGGCTGTAGTCCACGTTGACCTGTGACACGTTCAGTCGTGTCGCGTGCTTGTCATCCCTGCAATGGAGACTCGCCGTCACCGGCATGTAGGCGATACTACCCAACTCCTGAAGAAATATATACATACCACACACACACCCAGAATACAGTTAGTACAAATGTGTCAGAGGGTGCACACATGTGTTGACCTGCAAACATACATACTTCACACAAGTGCCTTAGGCAGGCACGGACATAAATCCACAGTCATAAGAGTTTGTGTTAATATTGATGACTCACCACAAGTCAGTTGCCGTTGTGATAGGCTCATAGTTCAGGATCTCTGGAGCTAAGGTGAGAAAAGGGAGAAAAAGAGGCCATATGATTACATCACAACATTGTTATTGTAGAATGTCAGACTTAATTGCAGCTGGTTGAAGGAACGTTGGAGGCATGTTACATGGACGTTGCCTTACCCACGTACTCAGGCGTGCCCAAGATCTCTCGGAGCTCTCCGACCATGCCCAGTTTGCGTGCCAGGCCAAAGTCCACAATCTTTATGTCCCCCAGCGGAGCCAGGCTGGTTAGTAGGATGTTCTGGGGCTGAAAGGAAGAGGGAGGGATTGGGTGAGTAGTCCAAAAGGGTGACTTAAAGTTGTGCAGAGTCATAATACAGCTGTATACAGCAGGTCCAGTCATTCACAATCCTTCCTGCATGAGATTGTGTTTACAGCGAAGATATGCAAGTGGTGATGTAAAGATGAATAAGAGAGCAAATAGGGTTGAGAGGTATATTTTAGGTGTATGTACTAGAGGTCGACCAATTATGATTTTTCAACGCCGATACCGATTATTGGAGGACCAAAAAAAGCCGATACCGATTAATCGGCCGATCTTTTTTATTTATTTGTAATAATGACAATTACAACAATACTGAATGAACACTTATTTTAACTTAATATAATACAACAAAAATCGATTTAGCATCAAATAAATAATGAAACATGTTCAATTTGGTTTAAATAATGCAAAAACAAAGTGTTGAAGAAAAAGTAAGTGCAATATGTGCCATGTAAAAAAGCTAACGTTTAAGTTCCTTGCTCAGAACATGAGAACATATGAAAGCTGGTGGTTCCTTTTAATATGAGACTTCAATATTCCAAGGTAAGAGGTTTTAGGTTGTAGTTAATATAGTATTTATAGGACTATTTCTCTCTATACCATTRGTATTTCATWWAKCTTTGACTATTGGATGTTCTTATAGGCACTTCAGTATTGCCAGTGTAACAGTATAGCTTCCGTCCCTCTCCTCGCCCCTACCTGGGCTTGAACCAGGAACACGTCGACAACAGCCACCCTCGAGCATCGTAACCATTCGCGCCACAAAAAATCCGTGGCCCTTGCAGAGCAAGGGGAAACTACTCCAAGTCTCAGAGCGAGTGACGTTTGAAACGCTATTAGCGCACACCCGCTAACTAGCTAGCCATTCACATCGGTTACACCAGCCTAATCTCGGGAGTGAAGGCTTAAAGTCATAAACAGCTCAATGCTTGAAGCACAGCAAAGTGCTGTTTGAATGAATGCTTACGAGCTGCGGTGCCTACCACGCTAGTCAGAACGTGCTATCAAATATCAAATCATAGACTTATTATAATATAATAACACCACAGAAATACGAGCCTTTGGTCATTAATATGGTGTCGAATCCGGAAACTATTCATTTCGAAAACAAAAACGTTTATTATTCTAGTGAAATACGGAACCGTTCCGTATTTTATCTACGGGTGGCACCCTAAGTCTAAATATTGTGTTACATTGTACAACCTTCAATGTTATTGTCATAATTACGTAAATTCTGGCAAATTAGTTCGCAATGAGCAAGGCGGTCCAAACTGTTGCATATACCCTGACTCTGCGTGCAATGACGCAAAAGAAAGTGACACAATTTCACCTGGTTAATATTGCATGCTAACCTGGATTATTTTATCTAAATATGCAGGTTTAAAAATAATATCTTGTGTATTGATTTTAAGAAAAGCATTGATGTTTATGGTTAGGTACACGTTGGAGCCACACGCTTTTTCGCAAATGCGCACTCCATCGATTATATGCAACGCAGGACACGCAGATCATGGGTCAAACTCTGGCCCGGGCCAAATTTGGCCCGCGGGTAATTATATTTGGCGCGCGAGACAATACAAATTACTACTAGAGCTGGCCGCCGGTATTATACACAGCGATTCACCGCTAATACTACGATCCCATAATGCTCTGGCTTTGTTTCGCGCGCGCAATCAGGACAGGACCCAGAAACCGCCCTCTCCTCTGTGACATAGTATCAGCAACATAGACGCTACACAACTGTCAGCCGCTATCCCTTCCAAATGGCGAAAAAAGGCAGAAAACAGGAGCTTTCTGGACAAGTGGAGGCAGAATATCTTTCTCTGTGACATCTCGAGCCATCTCGAGCGCGTGAACCTGCAGCGTCTCAGGGGCGGGGCGCATCATCACAACCACTGTACGCTGCAGTGAGGGCCTTTAAAACTAAACTGTGGCCTGTGGGAGAATCAGATGCGCAAGGAAACCATGCCATTTTCCCTGCTGCCAAACCATAAAAGCGCAGATCTCTACCGCCGTGTTCCCATGCGCACAGTTTGCTGAAAAACCTCAGTTTCTCGCCGCTGAGTTTGCCGGCGATTTGCCGACTTCGATGTCCAGAAATGTAGGTTTGAACTGTTTAATCCCTCGCAGTTGATGTGGAAAATGCCAACCAACACCAAATGGAGCTGATTGAACTCCAGTGCAACGACACGCTGAAGTCAAAGTATGATGCTGGTGGCGCCGCACAGTTTCCACGGTTCATCCTGACACAATGCCAGCTCCGCACCCAAGCTGCTCAGATGCTCTCCATGTTCGGCAGCACTTATCTATGCGAGCAACTTTTCTCCTCGATGAAGATGACCAAAACAACTCACAGGAGACGTCTGACTGATGAACCACCTTCGCTCGATACTGAGGATTTCTTCAGCTCCAGAGCCTGAGCCCAGACATTGATGAACTAGCATCAAGAAGAGGATGCCAGGTATCTGGCTTCGGCACATCAGATTAGATCAGTGTGCAATATACGTTTTCTTGTGTCACTTTTTCTTGCTACAGGCATGGGCGTTGAAGGGGATGATTTATTATAATTTTATTTGTAAAAAAAAATATTTTGGTATTTAAATTCAGAAGGCTGCAAATAGAAAAAGAGCAACGATTTTTATTTACATTTCATTTATTTAATAATGAATGCCATTGATGTGTTTTTTCATTTGAAATTCGATTTTGCATGTTCACTATTAAATTATATTGTGATGGTAAAGCGATGCTTGTTCCATATTCAAGTTAAAGCAAAACTTGTTTGGGTCCATATTAAAGGTTCATTTGTTCAATGTTTGCCCGCGACTTTGTTCAGGTTTTACATTTTGGCCCACTGGGTATTTGAGTTTGACCCCTGCGCTAGATAAACTAGTATATCATCAACCAGTGTAGTTAACTAGTGATTATGATTGATTGATTGTTTTTATGAGATAAGTTTAATGCTAGCTAGCAACTTACCTTGGCCTCTTACTGCATTCGCGTAACAGGCAGGCTCCTCGTGGAGTGCAGGTGGTTGGAGCGTTGGACTAGTTAACTGTAAGGTTGCAAGATTGAATCCCCGAGCTGACAAGGTAAAAAATCTGTCGTTCTGCTCCTGAACAAGGCAGTTAACCCACCTTCTAGGCCGTCATTGAAAAAAGAATGTATTCTTAACTGACTTGCCTAGTTAAATAAAAGGTGTACATTTTTTTTTTAAATATATATATATATATTTATTTATTTATTATATATATATTTTTTAAATCGGCCAAATCGGTGTCCAAAAATACAGATTTCCGATTGTTATGAAAACTTGATATCGGCCCAATTAATCGGCCATTCCGATTAATCGGTCGACCCCTCTAGTATGTACATATGTTTGTATGTGCGCAGTGCACTTCTGCTTATATACTGTGTGTGTGTATATATTAAGCGGTGTGGAGGGTAGACCTTGAGGTCCAGGTGCACCACACTGGTCTGGTGGAGGAGGTGGACGCCCTCCAGCGTCTGTCTGATCAGCCGTGTGATRTGGCCCTCTGGGAGCAGCTCATCACAGTCACAGTGGTCAAAGATCTCACCCCCCGCCGCACTGTCACACACACAGAGAGAGAGAGAGGAGAGGAGAGGAGAGAGGAGAGAGGAGAGGAGGAGAAGAGAGAGTGTCACAGTGTCTAACACAAACTATCATAAAACTTTGTTGCATGATTGCATCCATAAAACCTAGGTGGTTTTGACTCAGCTGAGTGTATAKGCTTGTTTCATATCATTTCAGGTCAGGCAACAGATAATTGGGTATTTCCAATGGAATAGCCTTCCCCTTTCAGTTCTAAAGGCACTTTGCTTTCAGGGCAGGATTAGAAAGGCTTTCCTCAAAACTCAATGAAACAAACAGGGAGGGTAGAAACATGTCTATTGACTCTCTGAATACACAAGAGTGCTAAGGGTGGGGTTTCCCTTTATCTACTTCCCCAGTGTCAGATGAACTTGTAGATATCATTTTTCTGTCCGTCTCCAGTATTAAGGAATTTAAAGGTAGTTTTGCGAGCCAATGCTAACTAACGTTAGCGCAATGACTGGAAGTCTATGGGTATCTGTTAGCATGCAAGTCTATGGGTATCTGTTAGCAGATACCCAGACTTCCAGTCCTTGCGCCAGCGCTAGTTAGCAACTTTCTTCAAACTGCACGCAGAGGAATAATAGTATCAACGAGTTCATCGGACTCTAGGGAAGTAGATAACAGGCCTCATTGGCAAAAGCCATAAGTATCCCTTTCAGCACAGAATGTGGATTGCAGCCTATCTGCATTCTTCATTCTAGTTTCTGTTTTGTTGGATTCAGTGTAAAGGAGTACTGATTCCAATGAAGTTCAAGGCATAAATCACACATACTGTTTCAGATATGAGAAATGTTCTTAAATATCCTCTGTACTGTTCAAAGATAGGTTTACATTTTTTTTTTTTATATAGAAACATACATAAGTAGTTGATTTGAAAGATGGGTTAAGGACTTGACAGATGTAATGGAGGAAGCTGATGGCAGAACTGATAGCATTGAGTGCAATCTAAAAGTTGGCCATAACTCACTATTCCAGCAGCAGGATGATGTCGTGGTCTGTCTCATAGGCAGCGTGCAGGTTAACCACACGAGGGTTGTTCCGGGCCGCCTCCAGCACACCCATCTCGTGCACCACCTCGGCCCGGCAGTCTCGGCCCCGACGCCGCTTCCGCAGGAACTTGGCGGCAAACACCTTCCCTGTGGACCTCTCCACGCACCGCTTCACCACCGCAAATTTACCCCTGGCCCCGAGGACAAAGGGAGGGCTGAGTCATTCATCACACACTATCTGGGTAATTTTAGTCTACGCTGAAGGAGACAACATTGTTACACTATGACATCAGTTAATATATACATTTAGACAAACATTACATTTCGCTTTGGATAAATGTGTCTGCATATATTATTTATCCAGTGACTTATAGGCAGTGTATTCAACTACAGTTGGACAACCACAGTGCACTGCCAACCAAACCGTACTGTGCCGGCTTTGATATTTTTTTCTCACAGTCTTGTCAAGCACCGTTACAGCAACTAGGTGATGCATAACCCGGCCAGCTCAGTAAGCCTATAGCTTGGTTTAGTAGTGTGAAAAGGGTTCAAATGAGGCCACTCCATACCCACACCCTACTAAAACACGTTGTGGTAATCAGGGTCTAAAATGAACACCTGCCACATGCAGATAGACATCTTACCCGCCAATGCCAAAATCAATTTCACCTGCCACGTTAGCATTTACAGTGAAATAACTACTGTAGTAGCTGTTTTCAAAGTGTTTGTTTCATAGTTGTTAAATTAATTGCTCAAAWAGTCGAATCCTATATAGACTATCGCACCTTGCGTTGCAACACTGCCTGGCTGGGGGATGTGCGCACGTGAAGAGCTAAGTGAAAGATTCATTTTTAGAAGCGCTGCGCACGGGCATAAACGTTAGTCTAATTTACTTGAACCGAAAGTCTACTGAAGTGAGACATTGCCCTTGTGGGTCTTGGCTCTTTATATTGTTTTGTTCACAAGTTAGGTTGTTTTTCAATGTTTGCGTTTCAACTGCTAGGGAAAAGACAATGCTACAGTACTAGCCAGACTCAATCTCACAGGCACAAACATGACTCGAGTTGCATTACTACCTAATCTCCCGTGCTTAAAGGGGCAGGTGAAAATGGTCTCATCTGTGATAGTTTGGTTGAAATTAAACAGTATACCACTTATTACTAGTAATACATGTATTGTTTTAGAAACATTACAAAGCATGCTCATCTGCCTTTTTGTGTTTTGCTGTAAAAATATTTGAGCTGGTAAAAAAAATCTGAGTGGCTGGTAGATTTTTCAATCTACCTGCCACAGTCACTGGTGGACCAAAAAGTACATTTTAGGCCCTGGTGGTAATGGTTAGCCTAGTCATCACCCCACCCTGAGTTCTTTATTTCTTTACTTGATTGTAATGCATTAGGCCTCCAAAGTTGCAGAAATTAACTCTTTATGCAATCATTAGAATTTTACACAGCCTAAGCTTAAACTCGTGGGCTATGTAAAAAGGCAAATCAAAGTACCCCATGCTATGCATATCCCTAAATGTTAACACCAGAACTGCATTGATGTGTGAGAACTGAGAACTTAGTCCCAATCTGATTGGAAACTATGGCATKGGCCTACACAAATGCCGACAGTTCATGACTGGCAGGGAGCCTTATCAGCTGTAGCCTACCTTGTATGGTGGGCTGAAAGAAAGTGAACTGACAGTAGGTTTGCAAACAGACCTTTTATGCCTACACATTGTGTGTGGACATACTGCAGTCAACATCTGTCCTTCAAACTGTGCCAATGAGTCTGCCATGGACACTCAATAGGCAGACTTGTTCACCACTCAGTTGCCACACTTGTATGCCACACAATGCACTCTGTGGTGTTTCATGCAGTTTGAGTGTTTGTACTAGACTTGGGCTGTAGACCGTATACCGGAATATTTTGAAATTTCCACAGGATGTTTTTTCCAATACCGTTGAAACTATTTCTTAAGTTTAGCAATAAATGMTTATATTTGTAGCAACTTAAGTAAATACCTGCAGTCAACTTGTGCAATACATTAGGAGATAAAGCAGATTGCGTTCTTCATTTCACCTGTCACATTATGAAACGTGCTGTAGTTTCCCCAGAACAGTTGAACCAGTCACACGTTTGTTTGTAAACTGCACAAGGCGAGAAAGTGGGAGCAGGTGTGTAAGGACAGAGGTGGCGTTTTATATTGAAAGTCAACTGTAGTTTTCCTTCACAGAAAAMACATTTCGTAGACATTTCATCAGATGACAACAGAGGTGCAATGCAATTTGGCTGGCAGCCACACAAGTAAATGAACATTACAATGAAAAAGCAAGGTATTTTTTTGCAAAAACGATGCATCAAATCAAATTTTATTTGTCACATGCGCCGAATACAAACAGGTGTAGACCTTACCGTGAAATGCTTACTTAAAAGCCCCTTAACCAGTTCAAGAAATAGTTAAGATATTTGCTAAATAAACTAAGCTAGGGGGGGGTCAATTTAGATAGTTTGGGTGGCTATTAAGCTATTGAGGAGCCCTTTGGACCTAGACTTGGTGCTCCGGTACAGCTTGCCGTGCGGTAGCAGAGAGAACAGTCTATGACTGGAATCTGACAATTTGAGGCCTTCCTCTGACACCATCTAGTATATAGGTGGTGTCAGTGATGTACTGGTCTGTACGCACTACTCTCTGTAGCGCCTTACGGTCGGAGGCAGAGCAGTTGCCATACCAGGCGGTGATGCAACCGGTCAGGATGCTTTCGATGGTGCAGCTGTAAAACCTTTTGAGGATCTGGGGACCCATGCCAAATCTTTTCAGTCTTCTGAGGGGGAAAAGGCATTGGCATGCCCTCTTCACAACTTTCTTGGTGTGGACACCAAGGAACTTGAAGCTCTCAACCTGCTCCACTATAGCACCGATAATGTGAATGGGGGCATGTTCGGCCCTCCTTTTCCTGTAGTCCACTTTCAGCTACTTTGTCTTGCTCACATTGATGGAGAGGTTGTTGTRGTTGCTGCTGACCTCCCTATAGGCCAGGCCAATTCTAGTCCTCGMGGCCTGATTGGTGTCACACTTTTCTCCCATCCCTAGCAAACACACCTGATTTAAACTAATTGCATTGTTAACTGAAGATCATGATTAGGTGATTATTGGAGTCAGGTGTGTTAGCTGGGGCAAAAGAGTGACACCAATCAGGCCCCCGAGGACTGGAGATGCCCAGGTCTGCTATAGGCTGTCTCATCGTTGTCGGTGATCAGGCCTACTACTGTTGTGTCATCAGCAAATGTCATGATGGTGTTGGAGTCGTGCCTGGCGATGCAGTCGTGGGTGAACAGGGAGTACAGGAGGGGACTAAGCACGCACACGAGGGGCCCCCGTGTTGAGGATCAGRGCGGCAGATGTATTGTTGCTTACCCTTARCACCTGGGGGCGGCCCGTCACGAAGTCAGGATCCAGTTGCGGAGGGAAGTGTTTAGTCCAAGGGTCCTTAGCTTAGTGATGAGCTTTGTGGGCACTATGGTATTGAACGCTGCGCTGTAGTCAATGAACAGCATTCTCACATAGGTGTTCCTTTTGTCCAGGTGGGAAAGGGCAGTGTGGAGTGCAATAGAGATTGCATCATCTGTGGATCTGTTGGGGCAGTACGTGAATTGGTGTGGGTCTAGGGTTTCCAGGATGATGGTGTTGGTGAGACATGACCAGCCTTTCAAAGCAAGTCATGGCTACCAACATGAGTGCTACGGGGCTGTAGTCATTTAGGCAGGTTAAGTTCGCTTTCTTGGGCACAGGGACTATGGTGGTCTCCTTGAAACATGTAGGTATTACAGACTCGGTCAGGGAGAGATTGAAAATGTCAGTGAAGTCACTTGCCAGTTGGTCCGCGCATGCTTTAAGTACACATCCTGGTAATCGGTCTGGCCCCGCAGCCTAGTGAATGTTCACCTGTTTGATGATCTTACTCACATTGGCTACGGCGAGCGTGATCACAGTCGTCTGGAACAACTGGTGCTCTCATGCATGCTTCAGTGTTGCTTGCCTCGAAACAAGCAAAAAAAGCATTTAGCCCATCTGGAAGGCTCGCGTCACTGTGCATTCCGTAATAGTTTTTAAGCCCTGCCACATCCGACGAGCGTCAGAGCAGTTCTAGTAGGATTCAATCTTAGTCCTGTATTGACGCTTTGCCTGTTTGATGGTTCGTCTGAGGGCATAGCTCTAGCCTGTAGCTCGGTGCGGATGTTGCCTATAAACCATGGCTTCTGGTTGGGATATGTACGTACGGTCACTGTGGGGACGATGTCATCAACACACTTATTGATGTAGCCAGTGACTGATGTGGTATACTCCTCAATGCCATTGGATGAATTCCGGAACATAMTCCAGTCTGTGCTAGCAGAACAGACCTGTAGCATAGKATCCGCATCTGACATCTTCTGTATTGAGCGAGTCACTGGTACTTCCTACTTTAGTTTTTGCTTGCAAGTAGGAATCAGGAGGATAGACTTAGTCAGATTTTCCAAATGGAGGGTGAGGGAGAGATCTGTATGCGTCTCTGTGTGTGGAATAAAGGTGGTCTAGAGTTTATTTTCCTCTGGTTGCACATGTGACATTCTGGTCAAACAGATTTAAGTTTGACTGCATTAAAGTCTCCGACCACTAGGAGCACCGCTTATGGATGAGCATTTTCTTGTTTGCTTATGGCATTAAAAAGCTCATTGAGAGGTCTTAGTTCCCGCATCGGTATGTAGCGGTAAATAGACGGCTATGAAAAATATAGATAAACTATCCTGGTAGATAGGGTGGTCTACAGCTTATCATGAGGTACTCTACTTCAGGTGAGCAATACTTCGAGACTTCCTTAATATTAGATATCGCGCACCAGCTGTTATTGACAAATAGACACACACCCCACCACCAATCTTACCAGACGCAGAATTTCTGTCCCGCCGACTTATATTATCCATGTCGTCGTTCAGCCACGACTCGGTGAAACATAATATATTAGTTAATGTCCCGTTGGMAGGATAGTCTCGAACGGAGCTCATCTATCGGCACATTGGTCAATAGAACAAAATGGTTGAGGCGGGTTACCCACTTGCTGACAAATTCTCACAAGGCACTCCGGTCGCCGCCACGTGTACCTCTGTCTTTTCTTCACGCGAATGAGAGGGATTTTGGCTTGGTCTTGGAGAAAGAGTATATCCTTCACATCGGACTCATTATAGAAAAAAAATCTTRGTCCAGTTCGAGGTGAGTAACAGCTGTTCTGATACCCAGCAGCTCTTTTTGGTCATTAGAGACTGTAGCAGCAACATTATGTACAGTACCCGTCCAAAGTTTGGACACACCTACTTATTCAAAGGTTTCTTTAAGTTAATCTTTCATTTTAATGGAGAAAAGCACTGTCTACTGATAAATTCACAAACAGCCATTCTTCATCCACGTGAAGTGCAACTAAAGCACAAAATTAAGGTTGAAACAGAGCAGAAATTACATGAGGCATTTTAGATCTGTTTTCTCCTGCATCAAAAACACAGAATTCTGCATTAACTAGCAAGTAAAAATTACTGGTTGCGTTATCTAAGCAAGTGGCTGAATTAATAAGGTGACAGGGATTCATATAGTGTTCGCTTTCTGCCGTGTTTGAAAACGAGTTCTGTACAGCTGCCACTGCCC
The DNA here is from genome assembly GCF_002910315.2 of Salvelinus sp. IW2-2015. Taxonomy (NCBI): domain Eukaryota; kingdom Metazoa; phylum Chordata; class Actinopteri; order Salmoniformes; family Salmonidae; genus Salvelinus; species Salvelinus sp. IW2-2015. The sequence goes on along the minus strand of NC_036875.1, from coordinate 6,762,029 downwards.
TGTCTTTCTAAGGTCTTTGAAAGCCAAGTTAACAGATTACCGACCATTTCGAATCCCACCGTACCTTCTCCGCTATGCAATCTGATTTCAGAGCTGGTCATGGGTGCACCTCAGCCACGCTCAAGGTCCTAAACGACATAACCGCCATCGATAAAGAGACATTACTGTGCAGCCCTATTCATCGACCTGGCCAAGGCTTTCGACTCTGTCAATCACCACATTCRTATTGGTAGACCCGACAGCCTTGGTTTCTCAAATGATTGCCTCGCCTGGTTTACCAACTACTTCTCTGATAGAGTTCAGTGTGTCAAATCGGAGGGCCTGTTGTCCGGACCTCTGGCAGTCTCTATGGGGGTGCCACAGGTTTCAATCCTCGGGCCGACTCTCTTCTCTGTATACATCAATGATGTTGCTCTTACTGCTGGTGATTCTCTGATCCACCTCTACGCAGACGACACCATTCTGTATACTTCTGGTTTCTTATACACATCTAGATGTGTATAAGAGACAGATCTCTACTTGCACATTCATCTTCTGCACATCTACCATTCCAGTGTTTAATTGCTATATTGTAATTACTTCGCCACCATGGCCTATTTATTGCCTTAACTCCCTTATCTTACCTCATTTGCACTCACTGTATATAGACTTTTCTTTCTTTTGTTCTACTGTATGTTTTGTTTATTCCATGTGTAACTCTGTGTGGTTGTATGCTGTCTCTTATACACATCTAGATGTGTATAAGAGACAGGGTAGGTAAAGCCCCGCCTTATCTCAGCTCACTGGTCACCATAGCAGCACCCACTCGTAGCACGCGCTCCAGCAGGTATATCTCACTGGTCACCCCCAAAGGCAATTCCTCCTTTGGTCGTTTTTCCTTCCAGTTCTCTGCTGCCAATGACTGGAACTAACTYCAAAAATCTCTGAAGCTGGAGACTCATATCTCCCTCACTAGCTTTAAGCACCAGCTGTCAGAGCAGCTCACAGATCACTGCACATAGATGGGCTGTTTTACAGATGGGCTATCTACCTATCTCCTCCCCATACTGTATTTATTTATTTATCTTGCTCCTTTGCACCCCAGTATCTCTACTTGCACATTCATCTTCTGCACATCTACCATTCCAGTGTTTAATTGCTATATTGTAATTACTTCGCCACCATGGCCTATTTATTGCCTTAACTCCCTTATCTTACCTCATTTGCACTCACTGTATATAGACTTTTCTTTCTTTTGTTCTACTGTATTATTGACTGTATGTTTTGTTTATTCCATGTGTAACTCTGTGTGGTTGTATGTGTTGAATTGCTATGCTTCATCTTGGCCAGGTCGCAGTTGCAAATGAGAACTTGTTCTCAACTAGCCTACCTGGTTAAATAAAGGTGAAAAAAAATATATAAAAAATTAAACTGCTTGATTTCCTTGCGTTTTTATCCTCTCGGCCTGTCTGCTCATCTCCACACTTCTCTGAGCAGAGCAGGTACACATGCTGCTCCAAAGCCAGTACTATTCTTCCTTCACACAAGCATGTGTCAAAATGTTGTTCATTCGCACAAGGTCTCTCGTTCACATTTGCTTGTATATGTCCAAACTCACCAAAAATGGCATCCGGTAGCTAATACCGATATACTGTATGTATAATTGCCTGTCATTGCAATTAGTTTATTTTCGTTTGTGCTCACTAGCATATTTAGCTAGCAGCCTTTATGGAAATTCTCTATTCATTTTGTTAGCATTCTGGTAATAGATGCCCAATGGGCTTTGTGTTTTTTGGCCACCCCCTTGTGTACTAAAATGGWAATACCGTAAATCCCGGGATGAGAGAAGGACGGTATAATGATATGAAAATCTGGATACTGCCCAAACCTAGTTTGTACTGTAAATTAACATTGAATTGGCAATTTCACAATCTAGGGAAAACTCAAATTGCCACCCTGTACACACACAAACAGGAAGTAGACAGTTTTAGTCAATTTCCTCTTTCTCTGTGGCTGAGCTCAAGTCTAGTTTCCACACGTCCTTCCTTCCTTCGTCCTGCATTGCACTAGCAAGATGAGACACCAGGGATGGGATGTACCCTAGGCCATTCATAGACGAACACTTCGGACTACAATACTTCTACTTACAGCTATTATGTCACTCACATCTACGTTARCTGTAATTAAATAATGATACATATATTCCTCTTTCTCCAAATGCTGGATTTTAACCCACAGCAGCCAATCCACCAGTCATTCTGATCTTAACTCCAACCCACCAATGTCCACAGATTAACCCATCTTTCCCAGTATAATGCAATTTTGCTATTTTCTTTTGCAATATATCCCTACATTTTACTATGTCATAGAAGAGTCCTGAACCTACCTATTTGTACTATTTCTGCAAATATATCCTAAAAATAAATACTTTACCCATTAAATACTTTCCCATTGACCCATTGTGGTTTTTCAGAACCCCTAACAATACAGTTTGCAGGTCCATCTGAATCCTGATATAACAACCATTCCTAGACTTGACTTRAAAAGCGAGCCACCGATGGACAGTACCATAAAATATGTTCTATTGATTCTGTTTCCTCGTGGCAGTCTGCACAWGGCTGACTTCAGCGTCCCATATATTGAGCACTCTTTTTGTATTAAGTATTTTATATAATAGCTTAAATGGAAAAGAAARGATTGATGTGTGAATTGTTTCATATGTCAGTTCAGACCCAATGCCAAGGTATTGGGACATCAAAAACCTTAWACGGTATTGCTGTCAAATATTTTTACTGTAAGACATGGATACATTTTTTGATTTATACTAATCATTAAGCCTTTTATGATTTTTCAATGGGCGGCAGATAAAATCGGAATAGACATTTACTTAGACTAATTATTTTATTTATTTTGGGGCAGAGCCGTGATGAGTTAACATAGGTGTGCAGTTTTGTCACACAACGCCACCAACGTCTCAAGTTGAGGGATTGTGCAATTGGCATGCTGACTGCAGGAATGTCCACCAGAGCTGTTGCCAGAGAATGTAATGTTTATTTCTCTACCATAAGCCACCTCCAATGTTGTTTTAGAGAATTTGGCAGTACGTCCAACCGGCCTCACAACCGCAGACCACGTGTAACCACACCAGCACAGGACCTCCACATCCAGCTTCTTCACCTGCGGGATCATCCGAGACAAGCCACCCAGACAGCTGATGAAACTGAGGAGTACTTGTCTCTGTAATAAAACCCTTCTGTGAGAAAAAAAACGTATTCTAATTGGCTGGGCCTGGCTGCGCCCCTGCCCAGTCATATGTAATCCATAAATTAGGTCCCAATTTATTTAATTCAATTGACCGCTTTTCTTATAACCTCAGTATAATTGTTGAAATTGTTGCATGTTGCGTTTATATTTTTGTTCAGTATATTCGATRAAAGTTGCAAGATCGCTGAACTTTTCTGGGATATGTACACCAAGCATATCGACTTCACCATCCGCCCATTTAAAATCGGGAGACCACATGACAATTTAAAGTTMATCTTTTAGAGGCCAATCTGTAATATACACTTATCATAGTCAGGTTTTAGTCCAGAGAAACTCGAGAAATTATCCAAGTCCTCAATGAGGCCCTTCAAGTTTAAACTCAAGAGAAAACTTTAAGCATCGGCGTACATTGATACTTGTTTCTAAACCCTTATTTTTTTTACACTGGTATCAGTGTGTGTATGTTTGTGGGAGAGAGAGTGGTGTGTATGCTGTCTCTTATACACATCTAGATGTGTATAAGAGACAGGTATTCGGAAAGTATTCAGACCCCTTGACTTTCTCCACATTTTGTTACGTTCGCCTTATTGATTAATTGACAACACCCCATAATGACAAAGCATAAACAGTTAACATTTTAGCAAATGTATTAAAAATCAAAACTGAAATATCACATTTACATAATCATTCAGACCCTTTACTCAATATCTTGTTGAAGCAGCGATTACAGCCAAGAGTCTTCTTGAGTATGACACTACAAGCTTGGCACACCTGTATTTGGGGAGTATCTCCCATTCTTCTCTGCAGATGCTCTCAAGCTCTGTCAGGTTGGATGGGGAGTGTCACAGCACAGCTATTTTCAGAGATGTTTGATCAGGATCAAGTCCGGGCTCTGGCTGGGCCACTCAAGGACATTCAGAGACTTGTCCCGAAGCCACTCCTGCGTTGTCTTGGCTGTATGCTTAGGGTCCTGTTGGAAGGTGAACCTTCACCCCAGTCTGAGGTCCTGAGCGCTCTGGAGCAGATTTTCATCAAGGACCGCTCTGTACTTTGCCCCGTTCATCTTTCCTCTCGATCCTGACTTGACTCCCAGTCCCTGCCACTGAAAAATGGATGGTGTCTGGATGGTGCCAGGTTTCTTCCAGACGTGAAGCTTGGCATTCAGGCCAAAGAGTTCAATCTTGGTTTCATCAGACCAGAGAATATTGTTTCTCATGGTCAGAGAGTCCTTTAGGTGCCTTTTGGCAAACTCCAAGCGGGCTGTCATGTGCCTTTTACTGAGGAGTGGCTTCAGTCTGGCCACTCTACCATAAAGGCCCGATTGGTGGAGTGCTGGTTGTCCTACTGGAAGGTTCTCCCATCTCCACATAGGAACTCTGGAGCTCTGTCAGAGTGACCATRGGGTTCTTSGTCACCTCCCTGACCAAGGCCCTTCTCCCCCGATTGCTCAGTTTGGCCYGGCGGCCAAGCRCTAGGAAGTCTTAGTGGTTCCAAAAATGTCTTCCATTTAAGAATGATGGAGGCCATTCTGTTCTTGGGGAACTTCAATGCTGCAGACATTTTTTGGTAACCTTCCCCACATCTGTGCCGACACAATCCTGTCTTGGAGCTCTACGGTGAATTTCTTCGACCTCAAGGCTTGGTTTTCGCTCTGATATGCACGGTTAACTGTGGGACCTTATATGTGAACGACCGGCATAAAAAAAATATTTTTATTTATTTTTAATCTGTCTTATTTAGCAAAATTTGATATTGCGTTTTTTACATTGGATAAAAGTASACTCAGAGCTACAAAATTGTATATCATACACTACAGTTGAGGAACAAAGTGGAAAGTAATTCTGCGTTGATAGTGATACATTTGTAAACTCACTTTTGAGAAAATAGTCTTTGAATGTTTTGAAACTACTATTGGAGAGCCCTTCTTTGTCTACACCATTGTTCACATCGTTCACACCTTCTTAAGCTTTAGCCCCACCCATCTCGTTAAGGGTTCATCCGAATGTACTAACAGCAGCAGTCAAGCACCCAAGCTAACTTGCTAGCTACTTCCAGATATCTAAGTGAGAGACAACAGCTCACTGAACATTACTCACCCTAGCAGAGCTGGTTAGGCTGTTATGTTATTCAGAGCGTTGGTGACAGCAACTGTGCTGTCAGATTGTCCGCTCAAAATTCAGAACGTTTCGCGTTCAGAGAGCACACCGGACGCTCTGGCCGATGAGTCGGGTTGATCCGAATGTTCGGACCTCACAACTGCAGTCAAGCACCCAAGCTAACTGGCCAACATTGGCTAGCTACTTCGACACATAATGAGAGAACACCCCACTCGGACCATTTTACTCACCCTATAGCAGAGCTGGTTAGGCTGTGTTCATGTTATCCAGGGGGTTGGTGACTAACTCTGCTGCTGGCAACAATTTAATTATGCTATTTGTCCTATACAGTATTCTATTATACAGTGAACAGTGTGAGGTTCAATTAAATATTTGTTGTATTGAATAGAAGCGTTAATATCCTTTTTTTGTGTAGCACATACGCATAACGTTTAGAAAATGGGAACAAGCGGGTGGGCGAACAGGGCGCTAGGCTACTCAGTAAAGTGATACTTCGCTTGGTATCATATCATTATTAAAATGTTGGTATCGTGACAACACTAATTTAGATAGAATAGTAAAAACAAATAAACAGTTCTACAACTGTTCAACAAAGTGCCTGCCCTGCCACAAAATATTTTTTATTATAATACATTGAGTATACCAAACATTAGGAACACCTTACTAATATAAAGTTGCAGCCCCTCCCTCRTTTTCCCTAAGAACAGCCTCAATTGGTTGGGCATGGACTCTGCAAGTTGCCGTAAGCGTTCGACAAGGATGCTGGCCCATGTTGACTCCAACCCAGCACACAGTTGTCATTTGGGTGGTGGACCATTCTTGTTACACACAGGAAACTGTTGAGCATGAAAAACCCAGCAGCATTGCAGTTCTTGACACAGACCGGTGTGTCTGGCACCTATTACKATACCCCGTTTAAAGGCACTGAAATAGTTTGTCTTGGCCATTCACCCATTGAATGGCACACATACACAATCCATGTTTTAATTGTCTCAAYGGTTGAAAATCCTTATTTTAACATGTCTCCTCCCCTTCATCTCTACACTGATTGAAGTGGATTTAACAAGTGACATCAATAAGGGATCATAGCTTTTACCTGAATTCACCTGGTCAATCWGTCATGGAAGGAGTAGAGAAGTTCAGATCTCTATGCTGATATTTGTTTACAAGGAGTACATGATGTATTCCTAAATAGAAATGTAGAAGCATACAAATAAATCAAAGAGAACAATTAAAGTATTTCAGTGTTACTGATAAGGAACGGCTCAAAGTTCATGAATAAAAAGGTTTTTGAAGTGATCCATGGTCAATCAAGCACAATGTACCCTTAAAAATGTCAGCTGCCCATTTAAGGGACGGCCGTTACCACGGTAACTGGGCACTGTCTTGTCTGTGAAAAAAAAAAAATCTTTGATAGCATCGTACCAGCAGACAGTTGCAGCAAACTCAAACRACCTAGCTTGTGAACAAAACGATATAACTGGCCAAGAAACACGACAGGAGTCATACTTTAGTAGCCTTTATTGTCAATTCGACAATCTACATGTGGGCTTTGGATAGAATTTTTGCATATCCAAATGCTCGGTGTGACCACCGGGTGAAATAGTTTCACTGGGTGAAATAGGCCTTCTTACCCACCAATGACAAAATCTACCTGCATTTAGTGGGTGTTCACTGGAAGACAAAGGAGGCCACCTMTACTAATTACCTATCTAGCATGCTTCGAACACCCGTGCGTAACAGAAGAAAGCCGCCAGAAATGTGTTGTAACTGAAAAATACTGTTGGCTGCAACTGTGATGAAGCCGGCTAAAACAGTGTASAGTAAGTGTATATTTTGCATTTGTGAAATATTTTGATGTGATATGAAAGTAAAGGGCTTTATGTTTCTAGAACTGCATCGCAACTAATAATCAATTCATGTTTTGATGGAGTATTTGGCTGTTTTGTCTTCCAGAGCCAGTCTACCTCTGAAAATAACATAAGGTCTTTGGAACATAAGGAGTAACGGTCGGACCGCTTTCACCCCTTAAGCGTATATTCTTGGGCTAGGGTGTACCTAGTAATSGGTCCTTTATGGTAGGCAACACATGTTAGGTTTGGGACAGGCACACATACAGCGCTTATAGTCACATCTCTTTGTGAGGATAGCCTAACCTTTGTGACCTATCTACTTACAAAAGGACTGAGGTCATCCTGWTTGAATATGGACCAAAAATGTAAAGTTTAGATTTTCCTGAAATTTGATAAAATAAATTATATTGGGAGAAAATCCTTAACCCACAAATCTGTTTGTAGATAGGCCTACCACAATTGCATTTACAGTGTGATAAGCATCAAGGTTCCACATTAAATAAGTACACAGCTGCACCATTGAGAGCATATTGACTGGCTGCATCACATCACCTCTATACCAGGCGGTGTCAGAGGAAGGCCCTATAAATTGTCAAAAGACTCCGGCCACCCAAGTCATAGACTGTTCTATCTGCTACCACACGGCAAGCAGTAGCGATGCACCAAGTCTGGAACCAACCGGACTGAACAGCTTCTACCCTCAAGCCATAAGACTGCTAAACCAATAGTTACCTATTGGTTTAGCAGTTAGCTAACCAATAGTTGCCCAGACTATCTGCATTGCCCCTTTTTGCACTAACTCTTTTGACTCATCACATATGCTGCTGTTACTGTTCATTATCTATCCTGTTCCCTAGTCACTTTATACCTACTTACAGTATATTTTTATATTTATCCTTTATTTAACTAGGCAAGTCAGTTAAGAACAAATTCTTATTTACAATGACGACCTACACCAGCCAAACCCGGACGACGCTGGGCCACTTTTGTGCCGCCCTATGGGACTCCCGGTTGTGATACAGCCTGGATACGAACCAGGGTGTCTGTAGAGACGCCTCAAGCCCTGAGATGCAGCGCCACTCTGGAGCAAAATATACACACATACATATATACACACACACACCTCAATTACCTCGTACCCCTGCACATGGACTTGGTACTGCTACCCCTTGTATACTCATTGTGTATTTATTCCTTGTTTTATTATTATTTCTCTACCCCCTCCCTCCCCTCCCCTCTATGCATTGTTGGGAAGGGCCCGGAAGTAAGCATTTCACTGTTAGTATACTACACCTGTTGTTTACGAAGCATGTAACAAATACAGTTAGATTTGATATAGAGGGATACATGTTATAACTAAATGTTATCCAGCCTTGATAGGATGCGAGTACGTATTAGCTCACTAACGTTAACTCTCTATGATGCAAAAGGCCAATGGAATGCATTGGAGTCATAACAAGACCTGAGAGAAGAGGTTGATGGAATGAGAAAGTTTGAAAAGGGGACATTGTAACATTGGCTCACCTGCCCAACTCGCCAGTGATGTCATAAACACTGTCCATCGGTTCCGTATTGATATGGGTTTGAATTTCTCCAAGTAGCCCAGTCGGTCCATTGCGGCTGTCAATCCGCCTGCGTGACATCGTTGTAGTTAGCCTGACTTCACTGCGGCAATAAATTAGCACCTGTCAAGCCGAATCAAGGCCGTAGACTATCTAGCCAGCTAGTAGCTAATGTGTTTAGCCAGTGCTAAACCAGGTATAGTAGTTAGCTTAAAGTTATTTAGTTAGCTAACGTTATAACTATTAGCTGGATAGCTACATAGTAACGTTAACTAAGTTACTAGCTAATAGCTAGCTAGTTTGAGATGCTTTAGCTGTAGATAATAACTAGTTAGTAGTAGAACAGCTGGTTAGTTACTTGAAAGACAGGTCACGAAGAACAACGGCTACCGTTCGCTAGCTAGCTATCCATCTAAACAACCGTACTAGCTCCCTTTTACTTTTCTTTAATAGACAGCTAACTATACATCACGAATTGTCKCTTATCGGGTTGATTGACAAACTTGTTTAAACTTTCCCTATTGACTGTGTTCATTAATAAGCGAGTTTAGTGCCTAACTAGCATCTGGCTAAAATCCTTCTTCCCGTTGATGTGAGCAACACGTCTTCAAACTTAGATTGCGACCAATCTCGTTCGGACGGTTTTGACATTCTGTCGCCTCGTTCTGCGCAAGCGCGACGTGTCTTTTCAACTACATTCAACTCAATTTTCATAATAAGATAAATATTTTAACGCATGCATCAGCAGTAACTTAATTTATACTTCTAACTTGACTGGGTGTTCATTTAAATAATTTGTTAAGTATTAACACATTTTTTGGAAAGGTTGTCAAAGAGACGGCATCATCGACGTGAACCTGTGACCGCTGATGCCCTCTGGTGGTTATATTCAAAGGAAAAAACTTTAGGTTACGACCGTAACCCCGGTTCTCTATAGTATAAGTGAGCTATTTTACTTGTGGGCTATGCCCCCAGCTTATTTGTCAGAAGCCTTTATTACACTACACCAGCCATGATTGGCTGGACGTCGGGATGTGTGTATCGGGGAAGGGTGTCCTTCCTACCCTATAAAAAGGTCCCACACAGTGTCTGAGTCATTCAAAATTAGCAACAGCTCTTCCTCACTCATGCAAGGAGGATGGTCTGGTGAAATACCTCACTCATACTATCAGAGAACCGGGGTTACGGTTGTAACCTAAAGTTAACTTTTGAGTATTTGTTTCGGTATTTAACTTATGGGATATACTAACTCCTGTATTTCCAGACAAGCTTATCCTGACGACAACTGCCATGTGCGATATAACACACAAATGGGCCTTGCCCCTCAGAAGATTCTACACATAAAACAGTATGTGCCAGGGTCGTTGTGGTGACACCGAAAAAAGTAAAACTTTGAAAATGTATGAGGCAAAGCCCAGCAAAACCTAGAGACTTCCTTAGATTTCGTGCACCAGCTGTTGTTTACAAATACACATAGACCGCCACCCCTCGTCTTACCAGAGGCGGCTGTTCTATCCTGCCGCAAACGAGTAAAACCCACCTGCTGTTTGTTATTCATGTCGTCGTTCAGCCACGACTCGGTGAAACATAAAATATTACAGTTTCTAGTGTCCCAACTCACTGGAATACTTAATGGCGCCAGAAGAGATGGCTGCCCGTTTTACGGTCCCCTAACAAATTGTGCTATTGTATGTGTTTTTCCGTGTGATTTGTAACTTATTTTGTACATAATGTTTCTGCCACCATCTCTTATGACCACAAGGTAAGCATTACCGGAGCYCCAAGTCTAGTTCCAAAAGACTTAACAGCTTCTACCCCCAAGCCAAAAGACTCCTGAACATCTAATCAAATAGCTACCCAGACTATTTGCATTGCCCCCTCACCCCATATTTTATGCTGCTGCTACTCTCTGCTTATTATCTATGCATAGTCACTTTAACTTTACCTACATGTACATATTACCTCAATTACCTCGAATAAACCGGTGCCCCCGCACATTGACTCTATACCAGTACCCCCTGTATATAGCCTCGCTATTGTTATTTTACTGCTGCACTCTAATTATTTGTTACTTACATTTATTTTTTACTTAACACTTATTTTTCTCAAATAGATTGTTGGTTAGGGGCTTGTAAGTAAGCATTTCACTGTAAGGTCTACTACACCTGTTGTATTCAGCGCAAGTGACAAATACAATTTGATTTGATGAGCAAATATCTTGGATAGATGTGCCCCAGGATGTAGCCATTCCTCTAGTGGAGTGGTTACCAAACTTTTTATAGTCCCGTACTCCTTCAAACATTCAACCTCCAGCTGCGTACCCCCTCTAGCACCAGGGTCAGCGCACTCTCAAATGTTGTTTTTTGCCATCATTGTAAGCTTGCCACACACACACACACTATACAATACATTTATTAAACATAAGAATGTCCCTTCCCACGAGCCAGGTTGTTACAAAGAGCTTTTATAGGACCATGGCACAAATAATATTCTAATACTCAATTTCTCTTTATTTACCCATCTTACATATAAAACCTTATTTGTTCATCGAAAATTGTGAATAACTCAAAGGTTAATGAGAAGGGTGTGCTTGAAAGGATGCACATAACTCTGGAATGTTGGGTTGTATTGGAGAGTCTCAGTCTTAAATCATTTCCCACACACAGTCTGTGCCTGTATTTACTTTTCATGCTAGTGATGTCCGAGAATCCACTCTTACATAGGTACGTGGCTGCAAAGGGCATCAGTGTCTTAACAGTGTGATTTGCCAAGGCAGAATACTCTGAGCGCAGCCCAATGCAGAAATCTGTCAGTGGCTTCTGATTAAATTCCATTTCGACAGAACTGCTTGTTGCAATTTCGATGAGGCTCTCGTGTTCAGATATCAGTAAGTGGACTGGAGGCAGGGCATGACAGGGATAACTGAATCCAGTTGTTTGGGTCATCCGTTTCGGGGAAAGTAGCTGCGTAATTGCGCACCCAACTCACTCAGGTGTTTCAATATATCACATTTGGCATTGTCCGCAAGCTTGAGTTCATTTGCACACAGAAAATCTAATAATGATGGAAAGACCTGTGTGTTGTCCTTGTTAATGCAGACAGAGAAGAGCTCCAACTTCTTAATCATAGCCTCAATTTTGTCCCGCACATTGAATATAGTTGCGGAGAGTCCCTGTAATCCTACATTCAGATCATTCAGGCGAGAAAAAACATCACCCAGATAGGCCAGTTGTGTGAGAAACTCGTCATCATGCAAGCAGTCAGACAAGTGAAAATTATGGTCAGTAAAGAAAACTTTACGCACGTCTCTCAATAAAAAAAAAGTGTCAATACTTTGCCCCTTGATAACCAGTGCACTTCTGTATGTTGTAAAAGCGTTACATGGTTGCTGCCCATATCATTGCATAGTGCAGAAAATACACGAGAGTTCAGGGGCTTTGCTTTAACAAAGTTACCCATTTTCACTGTTGTGTCCAAAACGTATTTCAAGCTGTCAGGCATTCCCTTGGCAGCAAGAGCCTCTCGGTTGATGCTGCAGTGTACCCAAGTGGCGTTGGGTGCAACTGCTTGCACGCGCGTTACCACTCCACTATGTCTCCCTGTCATGGCTTTTGAGCCATCAGTACAGATACCAACATGAGCAGCAACTACGTTTGGCTACATATGGACCGTTAGTGGAATTCCCGCGAGAGAGTAGCGGTTAATGTGATTGAATGTTAATTATTTGACTAGGTTACCTGGATTTGACATTGTGTTATTTCGCTGAACACTAGATTGGTTTAATTTTATTTTTGGCAGTGAAACGAGGCTACTCAGGCGAGTAGGGTCACACCCCAACCCAAGAGAGATTAGTCGATCTTGACTACTTTTCTGGATAAACAGTGCCCATCTGGACACCCTGTTACAGAAATGTCAGGTGTCTCCAGGAGTGCAGTGCAACCTATGGAGATTTGTACACTGATGTTTGTGACGTATTGGGCTCAGACCCAGCGTTGAAACCCTCTCATATTCAAGCGTCCTAATGGGATGACTACTAAAGCTGATGCCATCAAACCTAGCAGCCTCAGGCATGTTTTGAAAGAGACCAGGTACCCTGTGCGAAACAGTGCTAGGCAATCCTGGAATGTTCTTATACGTTCCACTGAAAGGTGAGCTTTGAATGATACCGAATCTAGGGTTAAACCTAGAAACAGTCTGCGTGGGAATCAGAACGCTCTTCACTGTGTTTATTCTGAAACCTAGAAATGTCAGGTGTTCCAAGAGCAGCTGACTGTTCTGTAGCGTTGCGATTTCCTCCCGGAAGACACACGCTGATTCCCCCTGAGCCTGAGTGTATATAAATCCCTCTAATCGAGGTGGGGTGACTGCGAATTGCAGCAGCACCCTCTGTCGGGGGAAGGGTATTTGACTGTCTGCAACGCACTGCGCATGCTCGGCTGGCCTGCACCGGGAAAGCGCTTATGTGGCCTATCACTACAGAAAAAGCACTAGTGCCCTCTGGTGGTGTTATAGGCAGGCACGCTGTTTGTTTTGATTTAGTCAGAAACATGTCTGACTGCGCGCTTGGCCTGTGGCTTGGTTGCGCTAGTGGTAACATCTTTTTAATGTGAACTGACATTGGGGACTGACATCCCTCACCACTGTGGCGACTGACTTGTAGACCTTCTCTGTCGCAGAGGACTGGAAGCGCTCGTACTTGGTTGGTAAGGTGGGGCCAGTTGAGGTCATGGAGGACTTCTGGCTAGGGTGTTGATGGGAAGCCACCAGTGGATCGATGGGGGGCATGTGGGCAAGCTCAATCCCTTCCATGTCAACACAGTCTAACATCGACCCGCCTTGGATAGGGTTCTTGGAGGAGAAAGGTGTACTCCAGGTACAGGTAACCTCCTCCAGGCCTTCTGAAAGACTGGTAGTAATTGCCTATCCGTCTGTTTGGCTTTGGGTACCCTCGTAGTGGGACATGAAATCAAATTTATTTGTCACATGCGCCAAATACAGGTTAATTGGGCATTGTGTCCAGAAGCAGTGTGGCTTGGTTAGGTTGTGTTTCAGAGGACACACAGCTCTCGACCTTTGCCTCTCCCGAGTCCGTACGGGAGTTGCAGCGATGAGACAAGACTGTCACTACCAATTGGATAGGGGAAAAACAGGGGAAAACTTTTAACAAAAAATACAATTTTGGGTGGGGAAAAACAAACAATGCAGTTAAGAAATATAAGTGTCAAGTAAAAAATAAAAGTAACAAATAATTAAAGAGCAGCAGTAAAATAACAGGAGCGAGGCTATATACAGGGGGTACCAGGACATAGTCAATGTGCGGGGGCACTAGTTAGTCAAGGCAATTGAGGTAAGATGTAACGTCCTCTCACTGTCCTCAACTTAACATGTGTAAATATTTGTATGAACATAACAAGATTCAACAACAGACATGAACTGAACAAGTTCCACAGACGTGTGACTAACAGAAATGGAATAATGTGTCCCTGAACAAAGAGGGGGTCAAAATCAAAAGTAACAGTCGGTATCTGGTGTGGCCACCAGCTGCATTAAGTACTGCAGTATATTTCCTCCTCATTGACTTCACCAGATTTGCCAGTTCTTGCTGTGAGATGTTACCTCACTCTTCCACCAAGGCACCTGCACATTCCCGGCCATTTCTGGGGGGAATGGACCTAGCCCTCACCCTCCGATCCAACAGGTCCCAGACGTGCTCAATGGGATTGTGATCCGGGCTCTTCGCTGGTCATGGCAGAACACTGACATTCCTGTCCTGTAGGAAATCACACACAGAACGAGCAGTATGGCTGGTGGCATTGTCATGCTGGAGGGTCATGTCAGGATGAGCCTGCAGGAAGGGTACTACATGAGGGAGGATGTCTTCCCTGTAACGCACAGTGTTGAGATTGCCTGCAATGACAGCAAGCTCAGTACAATGATGCTGTGTCACACTGCTCCAGACCATGACGGACCCTCCACCTCCAAATTGATCCCGCTCCAGATTACAAGCCTCGGTGTAACGCTCATTCCTTCGACGACAAACTCTAATCCTACTATCACCCCTGGTGAGACAAAACCGCGATTCGTCAGTGAAGAGCACTTATTGCCAGTCCTGTCTGGTCCAGCGACGATGGGTTTGTGCCCATAGGCGACGTTGTTGCCTTGTGAGGTCTGGTGAGGACCTGCCTTACAACAGGCCTACAAGCCCTCAGTCCAGCCTCTCTCAGCTTATTGTGGACAGTCTGAGCACTGATGGAGGGATTGTGCGTTCCTGGTGTAACTCGGGCAGTTGTTGTTGCCATCCTGTACCTGTCCCGCAGGTGTGGTGTTCGGATGTACCGATAGTGTGCAGGTGTTGTTACACGTGGTCTGCCACTGCGAGGACGATCAGCTGTCCGTCCTGTCTCCCTGTAGCGCTGGCTTAGGAGTCTCACAGTACGGACATTGCAATGCCTCCTTGCAGCATGCCTAAGGCACGTTCACGCAGATGAGCAGGGACCCTGGGCATCTTTCTTTTGGTGTTTTTCAGAGTCAGTAGAAAGGCCTCTTTAGTGTCCTATGTTTTCATAACTGTGACCTTAATTGCCTACCGTCTGTAAGCTGTTAGTGTCTTAACAACCGTTCCACAGGTGCATGTTCATTAATTGTTTATGGTTCATTGAACAAGCATGGGAAACAGTGTTTAAACCCTTTACAATGAAGATCTGTGAAGTTATTTATTTAGTTATGTAGGTAGAGTTTAAGTGACTATGAATAGATAATAAACAGAGTAGCAGCAGCGTAAAGGGGGGGGAAATGAAAATAGTCTGGGTAGCCATTTGATTAGCTGTTCAGGAGTCTTATGGCTTGGTGATAGAAGCTGTTAAGAAGTCTTTATACCTAGACTTGGTGCTCCGCTTCACGTGCGGTAGCAGAGAGAACATTCTATGACTAGGGTGGCTGGAATCTTTGACAATTTTTAGGGCCTTCCTCTGACACCGCCTGGTAGAGGTCCTGGATGGCAGGAAGCTTGGCCCCAGTGATGTACTGGGCCGTACGCTCTACCCTCTGTAGTGCCTTGCGGTCGGAGGACGAGCAGTTGCCATACCAAGCAGTGATGCAACCAGTCAGGATGCTCTCGATTGTGCAGCTATAGAACCTTTTGAGGATCTGAGGTCCATTGCCAAATCTTTTCAGTCTCCTGAGGGGGAATAGGCTTTGTTGTGCCCTATTCACGGCGTTCTTGGTGTGTTTGGACCATGATAGTTTGTTGTTGATGTGGACGCCAAGGAACTTGACGCTCTCAACCTGCTCCATTATAGCCCCGTTGAGGAGAATGGGGTCCTGCTCAGTCCTCCTTTTCCTGTAGTCCACAATCATGTCCTTTGTCTTGATCACATAGCGGGAGAGGTTGTTGTCCTGGCACCACACGACTAGGTCTCTGACCTCCTCCCTATCTCATCATTGTGGGTGATCAGGCCTACCACTGTTGTGTGGTAGGCAAACTTGATGGTGTTGGAGTCGTGCCTGGCACACAGTCATGAGTGAACAGGGAGTACAGGAGGGGCCCCCGTGTTGAGGATCAACGTGGCGGATGTGTTGTTACCTACCCTTACCACCTGGGGGTAGCCCATCAGGAAGTCCAGGATCCAGTTGCAGAGGGAGGTGTTTAGTCCCAGGGTCCTTAGCTTAGTGATGAGCTTTGAGGGCACTATGGTGTTGAACGCTGAGCTGTTTTCAATTAATAGCATTCTCACATAGATGTTCCTTTTGTCCAGGTGGGAAAGGGCAGTGTGGAGTGCAATAGAGATTACATCATCTGTGGATCTGTTGGGGTGGTATGCAAATTGGAGTGGGTCCAGGGTGTTGGTATTACAGACTCCGTCAGGGAGAGGTTGAAAATGTCAGTGACGACACTTGCCAGTTGGTCTGTGCATACTCAGAGTACACGTCATGGTAATCCGTCTGGCCCTGTTGCCTTGTGAATGTTGACCTGTTTAAAAGGTCTTACATCGGCTACAGCGAGCGTGATCACAGTCGTCCGGAACAGCTGATGCTCTCATGCATGTTTTAGTGTTACTTGCCTCAAAATGAGCACAGAGGTAATTTAGCTCATCTGGTAGGCTTGTGTCACTGGGCAGCTCGCAGCTGTGCTTCCCTTTGTAGTCTGTACTAGTTTGCAAGCCCTGCCACATCTGACAAGTGTCGAAGCCAGTATAGTACCATTCAATCTTAGTCCTGTATTGACGCTTTGGCTGTTTGATGGTTCGTCGGATTTCTTATAAGCTTACGGGTTAGAGTCCCGCTCCTTGAAAGCATCAGCTCTACTCTTTAGCTCAGTGCGGATGTTGCCTGTCATCCATGGCTTCTGGTTGGGGTATGTACTTACAGTCACTGTTGGGACGACGTCATCGATGCACTTATTGATGAAGCCAGTGACAGATTTGGTGTACTCCTCAATGCCATCGGAAAAATCCCGGAACATATTCCAGTCTGTGCTAGCAAAACAGTCCTGTAGCATAGCATCCATGTCATCTGACCACTTCTGTATTGAGCGAGTCACTGGTACTTCCTGCTTTAGTTTTTGCTTGTAAGCAGGAAACAGGAGGATAGAATTATGGTCAGATTTGCCAAATGGAGGGCAGGGGAGAGCTTTGTACGCGTCTCTGTGTGTGGAGTAAAGGTCGTCTAGAGTTTTTTCCCCTCTGGTCGCACATTTAATATGCTGGTAGAATTATGGTAAAACGGATTAAAGTTTCCCTGCATTAAAGTCCCTGGCCACTAGAAGCACCGCCTCTGGATGAGCATTTTGCTGTTTGCTTATGGCCGTATACACCTCATTGAGTGTGGTCTTAGTGCCAGCATCGGTTTATGGTGGTAAATAGACAGTTACGAAGAATATAGATGAATACTGTCTTGGTAAATAGTGTGGTCTACAGTTTATCATGAGATACTCTACCTCAGGCGAGCAAAACCTTGAGACTTCCTTAGATTTCATGCACCAGCTGTTGTTTACAAATATACATACTACACTACCGTTCAAAAGTTTGGGGTCACTTAGAAATGTCCTTGTTTTCCAAGTAAACATACATGAAATAAGTTGCAAAATGAATAGTAAATATAGTCAAAACGTTGACAAGGTTATAAATAATGATTTTTAATTGAAATAATAATTGTGTCCTTCAAACTTTGCTTTACTCAAATAATCCTCCATTTGCAGCAATTACATCCTTGCAGACCTTTGGCATTCTAGTTGTCAGTTTGTTGAGGTAATCTGAAGAGATGTCACCCCATGCTTCCTGAAGCACCTCCCACACGTTGGATTGGCTTGATGGGTACTTCTTACGTACCATACTGTCAAGCTGCTCCCACAACAGKTCAATAGGGTTGAGATCCGGTGACTGTGCTGGCCAGCTGACTGCTTCGTCCCTAAATAGTTATTATATAGTTTGGCGCTGTGCTTTGGGTCATTGTCCTGTTGTAGGAGGAAACTGGCTCCAATTAAGTGCCGTCCACATGGTGTGGCATGGCGTTGTAAAATGGAGTGATAACCTTCCTTCTTCAAGATCCTTTTTACCCTGTACAAATCTCCCACTTTACCACCACCAAAGCACCCCCAGACCATCACATTGCCTCCACCATGCTTGACAGATGGTTCAAGCACTCCTCCAGCATCTTTACATTTTTTCTGCGTCTCACGAATGTTCTTCTTTGGGATCCGTACACCTCAAACTTAGATGTGTCTGTCCATAACACTTTTTCCGATCTTCCTCTGTCCAGTGTCTGTGTTCTTTTGCCATTCTTAATCTTTTCTTTTTATTGGCCAGTCTGAGATATGGCTTTTTCTTTGCAACTCTGCCTAGAAGGCCAGCATCCGGAGTCGCCTCTTCACTGTTGACGTTGAGACTGGTGTTTTGCGGGTACTATTTAATGTAGCTGCCAGTTGAGGACTTGTGAGGCGTCTGTTTCTCAAACTAGACACTCTAATGTACTTGTCCTCTTGCTCAGTTTTGCACTGGGGCCTCCCATTTCACTATCTATTCTGGTTGGAGCCAGTTTGCGCTGTTCTGTGAAGGGAGTAGTACACAGCTTTGTACGAGATCTTAGGTTTTTGGCAATTTCTCAAATGCAATAGTCACAGTGAAGAGGGTACAGTGTGGACAGGAGCCAAGGGAGGCTGACACTTCCTGGCCATGTTGCAGCTCAAGGCAAGCGGAGCACACCAAGTGGGTGTCTTTGGCCGATATCTTGTTTCCACAGGTGCAGATTCGTGCCAGGAGCTTCCCCTCGTTTGGAGTGGGAGATGCTTTTGTTGCCATAGCTGGGATGCTATGTTTTAGCTTTCACTCTGTGGCAGTCGAATGGCCGGATATCGTTTCCAAAATGACAGATTAGAAAAGATAGCTTAGTGTAGCTATTAAAAACATTTTCTAAGTAAAACCACAAAAGCTAGTTAGCGTGGTGGCTAGCTTGCTAACGACTAGTCACTGTTGGGATACAGCCAAACTTTGTCGTGAACGAGATAGCCGTGTCACAGCTGTACCCGTTCCTCCCTCTAAGAATTTTCCTCTATGGTGAAGGAAAAGGAAAATTGCCACCTCCGCACAATCCAGAGAATCGGGCCCGGCGAGCGAGTTCTAAGCTCACGGCTGTGAACAGTTTAGCTAACTCTGGAAAATGCAGCCGTGTCGAGGTAAGCTTTCTGATGAGAAGCGAGAAGAGGTGTTTCAATGACTTAGAGACGCTGTGTCTGACCTTTTATAGTGTAGGAGGGACACCCTTCCCCGACGCACACGTCTCGACGTCCAGCCAATCATGGCTGGTGTAGTTTAGCAAAGGCTTCTGAAGAATACGCTGGGGGCGTATCCCATAAGTGAAATACTGAAACGATTACTTGAAAGAGAATAACATTGTGTTATCTGATCACAGAACAATTGTCTCCCTAGGACAGGGTCATTCTGACATGTATTGCACAAAAAGCTGAACACCATTGATCAGCAAAAAAACATACTTTGCCTTTGAATTGTTTAGTTGGGCCTGGGTATTTTCCTATAGATGTTGTTTGTGGAATGCACAGTTAAAATAAGATGTGTTTGTTTATTTCTGCAGAAATAAATATATAGGATAGAAGGAGATATTCTCTATCTTATAGAACAGAAAACCATGTCCATTCTATGCTGTAGATCTTCATCTGCTGCTCTCTAAGCGTTGGGCCCACTAGCTGAGCCCCTGGTTCATCTCTCAAAAGATACACAGAAAGAAAACACGCATTCATGTATCGCTAATTAAAACTCACCAATTAAAACTTGACATTTGTCAGTCTTTTAATACAATAATGGTGGTGAAATGGAGAGATACAGGAGCTTTTGCATAGAGTGTAGTTCTGACACAGATGTCCAATCCTATTGGTAATTGATCAGCCATGGGGAGTGGTGGTGGCGGTGAGCTTTGTCCTCATTGGGTGAGGAGCAAACTGACTTTATTCTTATTTGGACATTTGCAGCAGAAGAAAAATGGAAAACGTATTGATTGGCAGAAATGATTTAAACCCTGTTGTGAAGGGTTACTGGGCATGCCATGAAGCTGCCCCTCTAAACTCAAGGGGATGTGTAGCCGAGGCTGGGGTCATTCCTAATTCTGTCAACCTGACAGAATTAGGGAGACATGGTTGACTATGCAAGCCCCAAACCTTTGGTACATTCGGTGCAAAATATATATTTACACACACCCACAACAGGTGCAGACATACAAGTACACAAGGATGAGACATACAGGACCAGCACACACCGTGTGGTTCTCTGTGTAGCCATGAACCATGACCTCTAACCTCTCATCAAGACAGGTGATCTCATGAATGTAACAAAAACAATTCCCTTAATGTGTGTTGCCATAGTACTTCGGTAACACGAGTCATAACCCGTCATATAAACAAACATAATGCTTATAACATTTCACAATTGTGAAGCCATAAACAATGTGGCACAAAACCTAAATATTTATTTGACCGCGTCCACCTCATCACGGACACATTTATAACGCATGATAGCAGCATACCCTACAGTTCTTATCTGGCTCCTCCCGCCCTTTTCTCAACATCGATAGCGATATCCTCATGCAAAAGCTATTAAGGTCAGACTTGTGTTGCACTATTTCGGCATGCAAATATCGAGATATAACACAACACCATCTAGGGGTCCCGGACTCAGTGCAGCTCACAGAGTTGCTTAGATGGACCTTGCATGCAGTTTCAAGCCAGGCTGAGATATGAAGGCTTCCTCCACAATGCATCACAGTGGGGCTTCCAGCCCGGGTTGTCTGTCTAGCTCGCACAGACCTCTGTACAGTAGTTGTAATCATGCGTACACACATAAAAAGGGTGTGTGTCTGTGTACACGTGTGTGTGTGTGTGTCTGAATGAGTCCGTTGGGTAGGGGTTATGCACTGAGAAGTCCAAAACCAGGATGAACACGTGCTTTCAAAAGATCATAAGCATCTGTGTAGGTGTGTAGTGTATGTCCCGAGCTTATAGATGCTTCCATAGCTGTGTGTACGGTACTGAAGTAATAAGTACCATATCATGTGCTGCCCTCGTGTTTGTATCCTGGAACTATTTTAGAATACAATTAAGAGTTGTAGCTCTGTTTTTGTTGTGTGTAACACACCTAAAGCCATTTGAATGTTCTTTTGACCGACCAAATAAACATTACAAAGTCTCTCGTTACAACTTTTCGGCTGTGACCCAAGAGGAAGAAATGGGTGCGCCCCACTATCGGGTCCCCAACCAACCCTCCTCAAAACACTGAGTGAAAGTGTCTCTCATAACAAGGCACGTGTCCGGTGCCACTTTCAGTCTTGGCTTCCATATTCCACAAATTTTAGGTGATAAACTTCCTGGTGCGGCTCCGGTGTTTATTTTTCTTTGGCCGCAAAGGCTCCTCAGTCCTCCTACTACTGCAAGCCAGAGGTGCTGAAGTTTCATACATTCAGTCTTTTATGTGATACATTCATCAGTTCAGTGGATGGGAGYCAATATCATTAGTGAGAAATAGAGCCGTGTTAGGCAATGTCTCAGTGTGTGTGTGTGTGGAGCTACATATGTGTATGAGAAAGTGCATCTCATTTATTTTGAAAAAGAGTGACCCTACAATTGTATTCGTTATCGTGAGTTAGTGTGTGCCAGTTTTAGAGCCTTGCTCATGTAGTCTAGCATACGAAGAGAAGTACAATGTGTTTTGGAGTGAGTCAATGCCTTTGGTGCACCTTAGGAGCTGTGACATACAATTTAATCCCCTCAGAAAATAATCATGAGAGTCATCTTGAAAGTGTGTGAGAGTGAATAAGTGTGTGTTTGAAGACAAGGAATTAGTCCATGATGTATTATAGTGTACATAGTCTCCAGTCCCAGAGTAGAAAGATACAGTTCCGAGGTCCAGAGCAGGGGGTCAATCCAGGAGGAAGCATAGGGTATTAGGAAGAGGTGTCTCTGGACTTGAAGGGCAGGCTGAGCCCCTGTAGGAAAAAGGGGATACAGTAACCAAGGCCAATAAACAGATAAGAGATAAAGCACAAGAGTGGTTGTTGTACACAGGAATCAAATGGAGGGCATCAGTGCAGGTAATGGAACAGTAACGTGATTCCAGGAAGTGTGGGATCATGGAGGCGGGAGGTATAGCCAAGCCGTGGGGGGGGGGGGGGGGGGGGGCAAAATTGGGATTGTCTTGGTGGTGAAATTGTCCCCAAAGGTTTTGTTGCTTCTCTAAAATGATAATTTCTGGTAGATGTCTATTCAGTTTCCATTGTGTACTGTGAGTACTGTCTCGCCTCAAGCTAAGGTGACAGGATTTCCTCTCCACCATTGTTCTTTCCCAATTCGACCCCTGGCTGTGGCAGCCATTTTGGAGAGTTTACTCCAGGCCAAAGGTGCTGGTTTCCTCCACGGCTGTCAGCATCTTCTCATAGAGCATGGAGAACGAAGGGTACGGCGGGAGGTCCAGACGGTTAAAGCATGTGTGAGCCCTGTAGAGAGGCAGACCGATAATGAGAGGAGCGCACTGACAGAAGCGCATAATATACAGTCGTGGCCAAAAGTTGAGAATGTTAATATTAATTTTCACAAAGCTTGCTGCTTCAGTGTCTTTAGATATTTTTTTCAGATGTTACTATGGAATACTGAAGAATAATTACAAGCTTTTCATAAGTGTCAAAGGCTTTTATTGACAATTACATGAAGTTGATGCAAAGAGTCAATATTTGCAGTGTTGACCCTTCTTTTTCAAGACCTCTGCAATCCGCCCTGGCATGCTGTCAATTAACTTCTGGGCCACATCCTGACTGATGGTAGCCCATTCTTGCATAATCAATGCTTGGAGTTTGTCAGAATTTGTGGGGTTTTGTTTGTCCACCCGCCTCTTGAGGAATGACCACAAGTTCTCAATGGGATTAAGGTCTGGGGAGTTTCCTGGCCATGGACCCAAAATATCGATGTTTTGTTCCCCCGAGCCACTTAGTTATCACTTGCTCCATCATGCTGGAAAAGGCATTGTTCATCACCAAACTGTTCCTGGATGGTTGGGAGAAGTTGCTCTTTGTTTTCTTTATTATTTTAGTTAGGTCAGGGTGTGACATGGGGAATGTTTGTGTTTTGTCGTTTTGGGTGGTTATATGGTAAAGGGGGTGTTGGGTTTAGTGTATGAGTTTGTGTTGAGTGAATGTTTCTAGGTATGTCTATGGTTGCCTGAGTGGTTCTCAATCAGAGAGAGATGTCTTTCATTTGTCTCTGATTGGGAGCCATATTTAAGGCAGCCATGGGCATCATGCATTTGTGGGTAATTGTCTATGTTCTATGTTGCATGTGTGCACTAGTTCTTGCATAGCTTCACGTTCGTCTGTTTGTTGTTTTTGTTTAGTTTGTTCATCTTCAAAATAAAGAGAAGATGTATTTTTCACACGCTGCGCCTTGGTCCTCTCTCTCACCGCAAGACGATCGTGACACTTTTTCCCCGGATGCCCCACACAATCTGAAAGGGGATTCAGAGAAAATTACTTTACCCCAGTCCTCAGCAGTCCAATCCCTGTACCTTTTGCAGAATATCAGTCTGTCCCTGATGTTTTTCCTGGAGAGAAGTGGCTTCTTTGCTGCCCTTCTTGACACCAGGCCATCCTCCAAAAGTCTTTACCTCACTGTGCATGCAAATGCACTCACACCTGCCTGCTGCCATTCCTGAGCAAGCTCTGTACTGGTGGTGCCCCGATCCCGCAGCTGAATCAACTTTAGGAGACGGTCCTGGCGCTTGCTGGACTTTCTTGGGCCCCCTGAAGCCTTCTTCACAACAATTGAACTGCTCTCCTTGAAGTTCTTGAAGATCCGACAAATGGTTGATTTAGTTGCAATCTTATTGGCAGCAATATCCTTGCCTGTGAAGCCCTTTTTGTGCAAAGCAATGATGACGGCACGTGGTTCCTTGAAGGTAACCATGATTGACAGAGGAAGAACAATGATTCCAAGCACCACCCTCCTTTTGAAGCTTCCAGTCTGTTATTCAAACTCAATCAGCATGACAGTGATCTCCAGCCTTGTCCTTCTCAACACTCACACCTGTGTTAACGAGAGAATCACTGACATGATGTCAGCTGGTCCTTTTGTGGCAAGGCTGAAATGAAGTGGAAATGTTTTTTGGGGATTCAGTTCATTTGCATAGCAAAGAGGGACTTTGCAATTAATTGCAATTCATCTGATCACTCTTCATAACATTCTGGAGTATATGCAAATTGCCATCATGCAAACTGAGGCAGCAGACTTTGTGAAAATGTATATTTGTGTCATTCTCAAAATGTTTGGCCACGACTGTACACGCACTGCATACACACTAATTTATGTGCACACATCTCACACACACACAAATAGCTCATATAGACAGGTAGGCAAACATGGACAGACAGAGGGGTGTACTATACCTGGGTAAGGAGGTGATTTTGCCCCACTTCTCCACACAGAACCTTCGTGGTCCATTGCTACCTCTGAGGGAGGCAAAGCCCTCATAGGGAATACTGGAGGTGCCTGTCACAAACTAAGGAGACATATACAATCCCAGTTTAGGTAACATTTTATTTTACAGTGCCTCATGACCAGGTATTCGCTGAGAAACTACATGTTAACAGGGCAATTATGTCAATATTACTCAGAATTATTTATCGGTCACTAGGGGATTAATTGTACCAGGAAGTTCCAAATGTTACCAAATAATATCACCTTCAATACCAGATAAATACCAGTGGTAACAGGGCTGAAAAATAAAGAGTTAGCAAAGTTAAGACTGGGGAGCTCAGCCTTTCGTCAGTATCAAAGTCTATTGGAGTGTCCCTTGAAAAGTAGTACCTGCAGCAGTCGGAGTCTCTGCTCATTGTTGAACCTCTCCACTGCTGCCCAGAACCAGCGGATGACTATGTGGTTGTCATGGTAACCTGGGGAGAAAGATGAAAGGTGTACCGATCAGCCGTAGACCAAAATAAGCCTGCTGTTCTTAGAAGCACAATCTGTAACAAAAGTGTTGCCCATGAGTTGTGCGGAGCCAAGCAGTAAACACCTGATCCCATCAAAGTCATGATCTAAATCTTTAAAGACTAACATTAGATGATTAATATAAATCAGGGGCGTTACTACTTGGCTGGAAAAAATGTGCCCCCACACCGTCTGACTCTCCGAGGCTAAGACTGCCCCCCACTGCTCCCCTGTCTCTACCTCCTCTGTACTCTGTGTTGTTCCTCCAGTCGGCCAGGTCGATCTCTGCAGTGCCAGCAATCACCAGCTCCAGCTCTCTGGCATCAAACACAGACACCAGCCTCACGTCCACCACCTGACCAACACATGTCACAATTCTGATACGTTTTCTATTACAGAGACATTACCACCTGGCCAATACATATCACAATACTAATATACTCCTAATACATTAGGAGTAACCACATTAATTGTTATTGGCATGCATGATTATCTATTTCAGATAAATTACCACTTGCTGCATCATTATCTATTACACAATACCTGACGTAGCGCTGCATCATTATGCAGATACAATGCCACTTGACCAATACATATGACAATGATGGACCATTATCAATGATGTGTGTGATGTCATAGGGCCCTGTGTTATGTGCAACTATGTCACAACCTGGATTTTAACCTTTATTTTCATCAAACTGTCCCCTTTTCTTTTTATGTCAGATGTTCCAGCACCATCCTCAGACAATTGCTTAGATTTTGCTGTAATTCTCATTTCTGGCTAAGGCTTAAAAGACAGGATAAAATCTTGCTATGTCACATGATTGCGCAAAACACAGGGCCCTACCTCATAGAAGCCTCGCACCAGGCTCTCAGTCTGCTGAGCCACACCCCTTTCGATGCGCCACTTAACCATGCGCTCGATGTACTCCTTCTTATTCTTCTCTGACACTGGAATACCTGCACCGCCTGGCTTCAGCTCTCTCTCTGTGATCTATAGGGCCGTAAAGATAGAAACACAATATAGGGTGAATCCTACCTTACCATTGACATCAATGAATGACTAAGTAAAGTCAGGATTCACCCCCAAATACAACACATTGCAACAAGCAATTACATATCAAATGCAGGGTAGTGTATGTAGTCTAAAATGATTGAAGATACATACAATACATGAATTATTCAAAACACCAAGCATACACACACACCTGCCCGAAGACCTCCTCGTTGACGGTGAAGGTGAGGTCCAGCATGTCCTCGATGTCGTTGTCCTTCATCCACTGTAAACTCTGGTGGAACTCCTCGTCCAGGAACTCCAGGTCACTCAGGTCACACGGGCTGTAGGGGTCAAAGGTCAACAGAGGTGAAAAATGTATCTCATAACTAAGTCTTATATTAACATTTTAGTAATTTAGCATGATGTTTTCCAGAGTGTATATCAACCACATAATGAAAGCATGGTAACTGAATAACTAAAAAGTCAAATCAATCTAACCAAATCCTATCTGTTCAGCTTCTTCCAGTTCAGTAGTTACTACCTAAAAAATAGTGATGTGTGTATTTGTCATATCATTTATTTTATGCTAAAGCATAAGTGGCAATTTGCCAGGGTGGTTGCATTGTCAAACCTATAAAAATGTGGTGTTCATGGTGATAGGATCCCTATCCATTTGCTAGCTAAGTGGACCTGATTGGGACACTTACATACGCAGCAGGCCCTTGTAGAACGGGCGGGTAAAGAAGGCATCCAACAGATACTGGTGGATCAGAGCCAGGCCCAGGATACGCCCACTGAAACGAAACCTGGAAGAGAGCAACATTGCTAGGTGCAATACAGTACAGTATGTACAGTATACAATGACAAGTCAGATGTTATTATAGGTCGATCTGCGTCTTTGTTCCTTATTTTATCTACAGCATGTCTGTCTTCCTACATCCGACCACCCGCATGTCCATCCATCATGGTAGTGTAAACTTGTCACTCACCACTCGTGATGGTTGTCCACGAAGGCAGACATGGGGCTGATCTGCACAGTGTAGGTGTCGTTGGCGGAGTACTCAAACAGACCGTAGTAAGGGTTAAACAACTCCCTTGACACCAAGAAGAAGAACTCCCTCGAAGGGCCGCTGTAGTCCAGCCTATAACACACACACACGTTTCATAAATCATGTATTGAGATTGTGGAAAATAAACTATGTACACAGAGACAACATAACAACCGATGCAAATGAGCAAACTTAAGGTAACGTGTAGAAAATATTAAAAGACCTAAACCACAAAGGCAACACTCACCCTTCCTCTCCCACAAAGCTGACATACAGCTTACTCCTCTGCAGGTCTTTGCGGGAGTAGCACATGATCTGATTGAAGGCATCCTCCAACAGGTGATCTCTGCGAACGATCAATCTGGAAGAAGGAAAAACAGCCAGACAGTCATGAACGAACGCACAGCACACGCGCACACAGTTTAGGAATGAACAAATCAAATTTTATTGGTCACATACACATATTTAACAGATGTCATTGCGAGTGTAGCGAAATGCTTGTGTTCCTGGCTCCAACAATGCAGTAATTCCTAACAATTCACAACAATACACACAAATCTAAAAGTAAAATGGAATTAAGAAATAAATCAATATTAGGATGAGCAATGTCAGAGTGGCATTGACTAAAATACAGTAGAATAGAACAGTATATACAGTATATACATATGAAATGAGTAAAACAGTATGTAAACACTATTAAAGTGACTAGTGTTCCATTATTAAAGTGACCAGTGATTCCATGTCAGAATACTGCTGAAATTTAGCAGTTCTCTCAACCTGTTGAATGACGTCATCAAGTACTCACTTGACTTTCCCAGGTCCCTGGCCATAGCCCTTTGTCTGCAGCTTGCGATAGAAGTTTCTCAGTTTGGCCTCAAAGTCACGTTTGTACGGGGCAGGGGCACGTGCATTAGCTCTCTGAGTACCTGAGAGAGGGGCGGGAGGAGGAGGAAGAGGAGAATGAAAAATAGACAAAAAAAATAGACAAGTTCCTCAGAATATCGTAATTGTATCTCACTATTACAACTTTTATTAGCATAGAATTGGTTCAGAAAAAAAAACACTAAACTTCACTAAATTGAGAGCGCTAAGCAACTTTTACGGCTCAAGGCTTTTTCTCATTATCTTGCCCTTCCTTGGATGGATAGTTTCGATTAGAAGCAAGACTAAGGGAAGAAGGGCATGAGGAGAAAATATATGTGTGTGTGTGGTCTCACCAGGGGAGCTTTGAGGGGAGGAGCAGTAGCTAGGGTGCAGTAAGGCAGCAGGTGGCACATAGGACATGACCTCCTCATCAAACAGGCTAAGGGAGAGAGGAGTACTTAAATTCTCACTCTCACACAGACAGACATACACGCAATACCTTCTCGTACACACAAACATACACCAAACACCAGTCACAAACAGACATGAGCACATAAAGACACACAGAAAGGTCCCACCTGAGCAAAATGACTAGGTCAGCATCGCTAGAGAGACGAGCAAGCCCAGAAACACCCTCGCTGCGAATGAACTGTAACCTTTCCCTGCAGACAAACACATTAACATTCGTGATACTGCTGTTTGGCATAATCATAATACATTTAGGAGGTTAAGCTTAAGGGTTAAATATCTGATTAAAGGGTTCCCATGGTGATTGGGGTGACCTACTTGAGTGAGTGGTTCCTGACGAGTTCTGGTTGCCTCTCCTGCAGGATCTCAATGATGTTGGGTTGCCGTAGAAATGCCACAATCTTGTCATTGTAGGCTGGGGAGAGACCCGTGTAAATATCAACATTACTGTGTCTATTAGTGCATAAGTTAGCCCTGTATATAGCACGTGTGTGTGTGTAATAAGTTTAAATAGAGGGTGCTTATATTCTTCCTGTTTCACTGCATGTACAAGTGGGTAACCTGTAGGAGTTTGAGGCGTGAAACGGACATGTTTTTTGCATATCCCAACTCCCCTTGAGACACCCTCAGAGAGTGGGGTCGTGGCCAGGGACCCTTGGAGCAATTAGGGTTAAAGATGCACTATGCAGAAATCGCTCCGCCATTTCCGGGTTGCTAGAATTCTAATAAATAGCCTAATTTCAGTTTTGTGACAAAACAAGCAGTCATTGTGTGGTGAATCATTGTACCATCTAAACCGCTGTGAAATAGATTTTCCATAACCAAAATATTGTATATTCAGCTGTTTTGAAGCTGATGTACAAAACCGAAAGTACAGCAAAAGACAAAAAAAACTACTTCAGAACGGGAAGCATAGAAATAGCACACATAGATCTACCGCTTCTTGACTTGCTTTCAATGGGAATGGAAGACTATAACTCATGTTTCTATGTGAATTTGGTCATATACCAAATTGTAGCTTTAAGTGGAGCAATTAGGGTTAAGTGCCTTGCTCAAGGGCAGAATTTTTACCTTGTCTGCAAAGGGATTTAAACTAGCAATCTTTTGGTTACTGGCCCAACACTAACTGCTAGGCTACCTGCCGTGCATGCGTGTGTACTCACCCACAGGCACCAGGTCCTGGTATTGATTGCGAGTGGACCCACTGAAGGTGCTGGAGGGGCGGGGCATGACAGGTGGGTTGGAGTTTCGCGTGTCATCTACCACCTGCAAGGAGACACTCCGAGTCAGGACGGATCCCTCTGCTGCTACCAATTGACACAATCAGGGAACTCCCAGCCATAAACTCAGCATTGTCATTGTTTCTATTGAAAACCATACTACTTACACCCATTTTAGGAACCAATTTAATCTTTTTGATACATTATGAATTTTTGTCCATTCTATTAACCTAGTATTAGTCTTGCTATAAGCATTATGATTGATATTGGTCTCGTTAAACCAGCTAAAGTCTTAGTTATGATCACAGGCCAGTATTCCAGTGTGTCAGTGGTGCAGTGGGTGTAATAGACTAGATTTAGAGGTGATCTCAAACCTGTATTAGTGGTGCAGTAGTACAGCAGTTTGCTGCATTCACATAGTCGACTTATTACGGCAAGATGAAACCAGATGTAACATTTTCAGCAAGACAATGGCAAATTCTGATGAGACCGATGGACAATATCATCCACTGCAGCGGTATTTTCTTTTTTGGATGTTAGTTGGCATGTTCTTCAAACCAGCTATATGAATTCAAACACGCCAGGCAAACTGCCAAGCCACATGTAGGTTAGTCCACTAGTTAGCATGCAGTCATGCAGTCCGGTCAGACTTTTTTAAAGTGGCCTGTGTGAATGCAGCAGTAGTCTCTCACCTCGCCTGCGCTGTGGCTGCGTTGGCGGCTGAGGTGCTGGCGGTGGGTCAACAGGCCAGTGGAGCGTGCACTCTGTAGGGGGAACCGCGGGTCGATGAAGGTTGTGGAACGACGATTGTGATCCACAAAGAAGGGCTGTGAAGACACACAGCCAGCCACGTACAGTAAGATAGATAAAGAAACTACAGTATATGCATGCAGGTGTACATACAGTACCAGTAAAAAAAATTGCCAAACCTACTCATTCAAGTGTCCTTTATTTTTACTATTTTCTACATTGTAGAATAATAGTGAAGACATCACAACTATGAAATAACACATATGGAATCATGTAGTAACCCAAAAAAGGGTTGATCAAAATATACTTTATATTAGAGATTCTTCAAAGTAGCCACCCTTTGCCTTGATGACAGCTTTGCACACCCTTGGCATTCTCTCAACCAGCTTCACCTGGAATGCTTTTCAAACAGTCTTTTCAACAGTCCCACATGCTGAGCACTTGTTCCTTCACTCTGCGGTCCAACTCATCCCAAACCATCTCAATTGAGTTGAGGTCGGGTGATTGTGGAGGCCAGGTCATCTGATGCAGCACTGCAACACTCACCTTCTTGGTCAAATAGCCCTTACACAGCCTGGAGATGTGTTGGGTCATTGTCCTGTTGAAAAACAAATGATAGTCCCAACTAAGCGCAAACCAGATGGGATGGTGTATCGCTGCAAAATACTGTGGTTACCATGCTGGTTAAGTGTGCCTTGAATTCTAAATGAATCACAGACAGTGTCACCAGCAAAGCACCCCCACACCACCTCCTCCATGCTTCACGGTGGGAACCACACATGCAGAGATCATCCGTTCACCTACCCTGCGTCTCAGGAAGACAAGGCGGTTGGAACCAAACATTTCAAAATTTGGAAACATCAGACCAAAAGGACAGATTTCCACCGGTCTAATGTCCATTGCTCGTGTTTCTTGGCCAAAGCAAGTCTCTTCTTATTATTGGTGTCCTGTAGTAGTGGTTTCTTTGCAGCAATTCAACCATGAAGGCGTGATTCACAGTCTCCTCTGAACAGTTGATGTTGAGATGTGTCTTACTTGAACTCTGTGAAGCAATTATTTGGGCTGCTTTCATGTGGCGGTCCTCATGAGAGACAGTTTCATCATAGCGCTTGATGGTTTTTGCGACTGCACTTGAAGAAACTTTCAAAGTTCTTGAAATGTTCCATATTGGCTGACCTTCATGTCTTAAAGTAATGATTGACTGTAATTTCTCTATGCTTATTTGAGCTGTTCTTGCCATAATATGAACTTGGTCTTTTACCAAATAGAGCCATCTTCCGTATACCACCCCTGCCTTGTCACGTCACAACACAACTGATTGGCTCAAAGGCATTGAGAAGGAAAGAAATTGAAGCTGGTTGAGAGCATTGCAAGAGTGTGCAAAACTGTCATCAAGGCAAATTGTGACTACTTTGAAGAATCTCAAATATATCTAGATTTGTTTATCACTTTTTAGGTTACTACATGATTCCATATGTGTTATTTCCTAGTTTTGACATCTTTACTATTATCCTACAATGTAGAACATAGTAAAAAATAAAGAAAAACCCTGAAAATGAGTATGCCCAAACTTTTGACTGGTACTGCATATATTATACAGTGCATTCGTTAAGTATTCAGACACCTTGACCTTTTCCATATTTCATTATGTTACAGCCGTATTCTAAAATTGATTAAATACACTTTTTTCCTCATCAACCTACACACACAATACCCCATAATGACAAAGCAATAACCGTTTTTTAGGAACGTTTGCTCATTTCAAWWWWWWWWTWAATGAAATATCACATTTACATAACTATTCAGACTCTTTACTCAGTACTTTGTTGAAGCACCTTTGGCAGCGATTGCAGCCTCAAGTTTTCTTGGGTATGACGCTACAAGCTTGGCACACCTGTATTCGGGGAGTTTCTCCCATTCTTCTCTGCAGATCCTCAAGCTCTGTCAGGTTGGATGGGGAGAGTCGCTGAACAGGTATTTCCAGGTCTCTCCAGAGATGTTCGATCAGGTTCAAGTCCGGGCTCTGGCTGGGCCACTTAAGGACATTCAGAGACTTGTTCCCGAAGCCACTCCTGCGTTGTCTTGGCTGTGTGCTTAGGGTCGTTGTCCTGTTGAAGGTGAACCTTCGCCCCAACCTGAGGTCCTAAGCACTCTGGAGCCGGTTTTCATCAAGGATCTCTCTGTACTTTTCTCTGTTCATCTGTGCCTCAATCCTGACTAGTATTCCAGTCCCTGCTGCTGAATTCCATCCCCCACAGATTGATAATGCCACCACAATGCTTCACCGTAGCAATGGTGCCAGGTTTCCTCCAGACGTGACACTTGGCATTCAGGCCAAAGAGTTCAATCTTGGTTTCATCAGACCAGAGAATCTGGTTTCTCATGGTCTGAGATTCTTTAGGTGCCTTTTGGCAAACTCCAAGCGGGCTGACATGTGACTTTTACTGAGGAGTGGCTTCCATCTGGCCACTACCATAAAGGCTTGCTTGGTGGAGTGCTGCAGAGATTTTTGTCCTTCTGGAAGGTTCTCCCATCTCCACAGAGGAACTCTGGAGCTCTGTCAGAGTGACCATTGGGTTCTTGATCACCTCCCTGACCAAGGCCCTCCTTCCTCGAATGCTCAGTTTGGCCAGGCGGCCAGCTTTAGGAAGAGTCTTGGTGGTTCCAAACTTCTTCCATTTATTATGGACAATTGCTTCGACCTGGCTTGGTTTTTGCTCTGACCTGCACTGTCAAATGTGGGACCAGGTGTGTGCCTTTCCAAACCATGACCAATCAATTGAATTTTCCACAGGTTGACTCCAATCAAGTTGTAGAAACATCTCAAGGAGGATCAATGGAAACATAGCAATCTCAAAGCAAACGGTCTGAATACTTATTTAAATAACGTATATGTTTTAATTTTTAATACATTTGCAAAAAATTCTTATAACCTGTTTTTGCTTTGTCATCATGGGGTATTGTGTGTAAATCGATGAGGATTTTTTTTATGTAATCCARTTTAGAATAAGGTTGTAACGTAACAAAATGTGGAAAAAGTCAAGGGGTCTGAATACTTTCCAAATGCACTGTATATTCACATGTCATTGCACAAACTAAAACATTCACACACACACACACACCACCCCCATACACAGTTTTCCAGACCTTGCCGGACTGGTCGTGCTTCATCTCCCAGCCCCTGGGTAGCTCCAGTTGTTTGTTAGTGAACATGTTGAGAAAGGCCACCAGGTCCCTGTTGTGCTGGTAGCGCTCATAGTGGTGGGCGTCCCGACGCACCTTACTGATCATGTGCTTCAGGCAAGTGTTGCTCGTAAACATGCGGTAGGCACTCTGAGGAGGGAGGGAGGGAGGGAACAGATTGATGAGGTCGTCAAAGAGGGACATGTGAAATTCCGGGCTCTTCTGTAAATGGGGTTGTCATTGCTTTGATAAAACACAGATTAAGGGAAGAATGATGACTCATAATGGGAAATGAAATCCCAGGTAGCATACCTCATTGTTCTACTTCAATTAACCTGATCAACGCAACATTTGACATACATTTGAAAACAGCATTTCAATCCAAAAAGCTGTTCCCTTACCACACACTTTTGCAAATTGTTAACTACTGAGAGATATGACGTGATAAGTGAGAGCTGGGGGATCAAAGGTGATCCATAAGAATGTGAAAGGTGAGGGTTGAGGGCCTGTGCAGCCAGACTCACAGGGGTAGAATGCAGCATGGTGAAGAAGTCTGGGCTGCACAGGAACTTTGCGCTGGGGGACTGGAGCAGCAGAGAGAGACGCGACCGGGAGCTGGAGTGACCCACTCTCCTGTACTCTACAACAAACAAAACACACATTGTATGAGTAGAATAAACTCAGCAAAAAAAGTAATATCCCTTTTTCAGGACCCTGTCTTTCAAAGATAATTAGTAAAAATCCAAATAACTTCACAGATCTTCATTGTAAAGTGTTGAAACACTGTTTCCCATGCCTTTTCGATGAACCATAAACAATTAATGAACATGCACCTGTGGAACGGTCGTTAAGACACTAACAGATGGTAGGCAATTAAGGTCAAAGTTATGAAAACTTAGGACACTAAAGAGGCCTTTCTACTGACTCTGAAAAACACCAAAAGAAAGATGCCCAGGGTCCCTGCTCATCTGCATTCAACGTGCCTTAGGCATGCTGCAAGGAGGCATGAGGACTGCAGATGTGGCCATGGCAATACATGGCAATGTCCGTACTGTGAGACGCATAAGACAGCGCTACAGGGAGACAGGGCGGACAGCTGATCATCCTCGCAGTGGCAGACCACATGTAACAACACCTGCCCAGGATCGGTACATCCGAACATCACACCTGCGGGACAGGTACAGGATGGCAACAACAACTGCCCGAGTTACACCAGGAACTCACAATCCCTCCATCAGTGCTCAGACTGTCCGCAATAGGCTGAGAGGCTGGACTGAGGGCTTGTAGGCCTGTTGTAAGGGAGGTCCTCACCAGAAACAACATCGCCTACGGGTGCAAACCCACCGTCACTGGACCAGACAAGACTGCCAAAAAGTGCTCTTCACTGATGAGTCGCGGTTTCGTCTCACCAGGGGTGACAGTTGGATTCGTGTTTATCGTCGAAGGAATGAGCGTTACACCGAGGCCTGTACTCTGGAGCAGGATCGATTTGGAGGTGGAGGGTCCGTCATGGTCTGGGGCGGTGTGTCACAGCATCATCGGACTGAGCTTGCTGTCATTGCAGGCAATCTCAACACTGTGCGTTACAGGGAAGACATCCTCCTCCCTCATGTGGTAATCTTTCTGCAGGCTCATCCTGACATGACCCTCCAGCATGACAATGCCACCAGCCATACTGCTCGTTCTGTGCGTGATTTCCTGCAAGACAGGAATGTCAGTGTTCTGCCATGACCAGCGAAGAGCCCGGATCTCAATCCCATTGAGCACATCTGGGACCTGTTGGATCGGAGGGTGAGCTAGGGCCATTCCCCCCAGAAAGTTTGGAAACTTGCAGGTGACTTGGTGGAAGAGTGGGGTAACATCTCACAGCAAAAACTGGCAAATCTGGTGCAGTCCATGAGGAGGAGATGCACTGCAGTACTTAATGCAGCTGCTGTCCACTTTGACCCCCCCTTTGTTCAGGGACACATTATTCCATTTCTGTTAGTCACATGTCTGTGGAACTTGTTCAGTTTATGTCTCAGTTGTTGAATCTTATGTTCATACAAATATTTACACGTTAAGTTTGCTGAAAATAAACGCAGTTTACAGTGAGAGGACATTTCTTTTAGATGTTGGGAAGGGTGCGTGTGTAAAATAGTAGATTACATAATTTTTTTTACCAATTGTGGGGCATTTTGTTAGTCCCCCACAAGGTCAAATGCTACTTCTAGGGAGGTTAGGGTTAAGGATAGAATTTGTGTTAGGGTTAGGCGCTAGGGTTTGTTTTAGGGTTAGGAGCTAGGATTAGGGTTAAGTTTTGGGGTTAAGATTAGTGTTAGGGAAAATAGGATTTGGAATTGGACTGAAATGTGTCCCCACAAGGTTAGTTATACGAGACTGTGTGTGTGTGTGAGTGAGTGAGAGAGTGTGCGCACGCGCTAGGGCTATAAATAAAAAGAGATATAGCCTATATGAATTCTAGCTACTTCTGAAGCACATGTTGTGGCCTAAAAATMAATATGTAACCCTAAATGTAACATGTAACTCTAAAAAGTCATTTGTAGAATATATGTTATTTTTTCATTATGTGAATAAGCTGTRTTCCTACTGAGATGCATTACATTGGAAATTGTACAGTCTTTTTAAAGGGATAGTTAACCCAAATTACWAAATGACACTGGTTTCCTTACCCTGTAAGCAGTTAATCGACAAGGTATGACAGCAATTTATGCTTTGGTTTAGTTTCCCTGGCACTGTTTCCACATGCTAACGTATGAACATTTGTGGCACAAATCCCATTCAAGCCATTGGACCGATATCAGCATTTTTAGCGCATCATGTCCAAATCATCCAAAAMAATCTAAAATMAACTGTGAAGCTCAACAGTCACTAATAGAGGATTTGAACATGCGTGAAAAATGCTAATATTGATTCCATGACTTGAATGAGATTTGTGCCACAAATGCTAAAACATTACCATGTAGAAACTGTGCCAACTAAACCAGCGCATGGATTGCTGTCATACCTTATCCATAGACTGCTTACAGGGTCAGGAAACCAATATGTTATTTGGATGAACTATCCTTTTTACACTATAACTGCTGAAGCTTCTCCCAACAGCTGAAAGTGCCATACCCAGTTAATAATCACCCTGATAATTGTCTCGAAACTGAACCTAAACTATACCGAAACTAATTTCACACATATAGCAGGTTAAATAAATGTGATCAAGTCACAGAAGCACAAATAGCATACCCTCCAAGACATGACAACCTCACACCGTTACGATAACAGTCAGTGAAGGTTAGCATCTTTTGGGGGGTATGATACTTGTATGTCTAACTTTCTCWGTCATCATTATTGATGATTCATTCAGGACTATCCGTAATCATAGTAGCGTCCACATGAATTCTTATTTACAATAAAAGTGACTCCAAAATGACAACATTATTTACCATTAATTTCTATTGGACAAAAGAATTATCTGAAACACATCCAAAACAAATAGCAAATGCAGCCAACAAGTTTATAGAGTCACAAGCTGGATGTAATCATAAATTTGATTGACTGAAGTGAATTTGTCCTAATACTTAGTCCCCTAAAATGGTGGGACTATGTACAAACAGTGCTGTAATTTCAAAACAGTTCACCCGATATGGATGACAATACCCTCACATTAAAGCTGACAGTCTGCACTACTTTAATCTCAGTCATTGTATAATTTCACATCCAAAGTGCTGGAGTACAGAGCCATAAGTAGAAACAATGCTTCACTGTCCCAGTAATTACGTAGGAGACTATAATGGCATTATTGTTTTTGTGCCGATTTTCACCCTTTATCAAGCACACTTGGCACTTATAAATGATGTTTAGGCTACTGATGTTTTCATAATTATACCGCGCATCTTGCTGACCATGCATCTTGGTGGTTGGGGTAATTTATAAAAATAAGCTGTTTCATAGTTGTAACAAAGGSACTCCACAAAACACTAGAATTTTTGTTTCTTTGTTTTTACATATAGCCTACAGTATCAAACTAATGAACCGCCAGCAACATGGTTTATGAATGTAAAATGCGGCCACCCAATCTATGACAGGAAAAAAAAGACGTCGCACAGGTAATATTGGTCAGACCTTTTGAACAGTTTCGAATAGAAACAAGCAGTGTTCGCTATAGTAATTTTGCAAACATGACGCTCCCAAATTAAAACTCCAGATCGCACAGCAAAATATTTTGTTGCATTTGGGATGAAACTGGTAGCACTTTATAGCCCTGTGTGTGTGTGTGTGTGTGTGTGTGTGTGTGTGTGTGTGTGTGTGTGTGTGTGTGTGTGTGTGTGTGTGTGTGTGACTATACTAGCGCACCAGGGATGGTCTGGGGTAGAAGGTCACTCTCTGTGAGCTCTGGCGGGAGGTCAACTGTGTTCTCCTCGGACCTCTCACTGGTCATCGTCCTCCTTATGCTCTGATACCTGACGGAGGAAAATACAGAGACACAGAAAGGGGTGAGAAGGGGAAATACAGAGTACTGAAGTTGCAAAAGTATGTGTGCACGTGAGTGTGTGTGAGCGTATGAGAGAGAGGGTGTGTGTGTATGTACATATACTGTATGTGTGCGAATGTGTATATATATATATATATATATCTCTACATGACACAGACCTGCGGTTGAGCTGCTCCATCTGTTGGATGGAGCTGGAGCGGGTCAGGCCCTGGGGGGCGGGTGGTCCGGTGGGGCGCTGCCACGTGGTGGTCCGGTTCACATGATCCACAAAGAAAATACGACCGTGACTATCGATCCTCGCCTCCCAGTCTGTAAGGAGAACAAACACATTGCTTTACATTTAAGACACAGMCTACATCCCAAATGGCACCCCATTTCCTTTTTACTGCATTACTTCTAACCAGGGCCCATAGGGAATAGGGTGCTACTTGGGATGCACYCACAGTCGCAGTCAAACTGAATTCACACATGGTTGACATGCACAGATGCATTGTAACATCCAACCACGGCACCTTGAAATAACAAACAAACAGTATACCATTGTGCACATAGGACTTAGTCTACGATTTGGCCCACATTTCTAAGATAGACAGCTCTAGTGCCCCAAAGCGTGTTTTAACATGGGCAGCGCCATTGAGGAATTCCACCAATTTGAAGCAGTGAACTTGGTGGGAGTTCCTACAGTATGGGTTAAGGAAAGATCCCATAATTCCATCCGGGTCATAAGGAGAGATCAGCCAATTAACTATACTCCTGAGCAAACATTTTATAACTGTAGGTGGCAGTAAATCACAAACCCTGGCTTTATACCAGTTCAAACAACACACTTAGGTGGAAGTATGCACCCTTTCAGTTTACCGAATCATAGAAGTAGTAGAAGAAATTAACAACTTTTTAACTTTTAACAGTTATTGCGCATGTTGTCACAGAAGCCAGTATGGCACAGGTACAAACAAACCCTCTCTATCGAGACAAATACACATACTATATCAAGCAGCTTTCTTTCTTTCTCTTTTGTCATCTTCCTTCACCTCAAATACCTACAGAGGTAGTATGTACAGAGACACTTACTAGGAGGTAAGGGTTCGTCCACTCGTTGGTATCGGTGGATGTCATGGCGCACTGTGGGGAGCGAGTGCACAGGGTGACCGTTCACTTGAGCACCTGAGCATACGCAACATTCAGGAAAGGGAACACACATTAGCCTTATACAGTTTTATTGTAATTCACTATTCGTTTCTACTGGATGAATGAGGGAATAATATTAAATGATTGTTCCAGGTAGGGGAGTATGTGGATGTCTTAATGAATCCCAAGGAAGCAAAATAGATGATCATTTCAGAATGTCATTTAAAAGTAAATACCAGGTAAACATCAGTGTAAAATAATGCGTAACAAAGTTTTTCTTTTATAAAGGCAGTAGTTACATACCGTCCTCTCCATCCGTCTCCGTGGCAACTGCATCTGACTCCACAGATCCTGGATCCCCCGCTGGCCTTGGCTCCTCCCCCACCTCATCCTGGGACACCGCCCCAGATGCCTGCAAGCTCCGCCTAAGCTCACCTATCTCCTCTCCTGGCTCCAGCTCATTGGCTGACGGAGCATCTCCTTCAACCTCATTGGCTGGCGTCTGCCCGTCTCCCTCATCGTCTACATGCTGACTGGTGGGTGGGTTGTCGGTGATGGTATCTCCTCCTGGGTCAATGGCAGCTTCTGCCCCTGCATCAGCCTCCTACAAAGCCCAAAGACATCCAACAGCATGAAGGGTGATGAGGTCAGAGCATGCTTTCCCAAATGGTGTGTTAGGACCAGGGATGTAGTGGAGCGTTAATAAATGCTGTTAATGCACCTTATTTGCTTTGGTGAATAATATTTGCACACCTACAACACTAAACTGACATTGTTAGCATTTGTGTTAACCCGCCAGCATTATCTCGAAAGGCGTTCTGTGTTTACCCAACTTTTTATTTTACCAATACTACAGTCCACACCAGATGTACAGTACCTTCAGACTTATTCCACATTTTGTTGTGTTAAAGTCTGAATTCAAGATGGATTACATTGCGTTTTTCTCACCCATCTACACACAATATCCCATAATGACAAAGTGAAAACATGTTTTTAGAAATACAAAAATATCTAATTTGCATAACTATTCATGACCGTGAGTCAATACATGTTAAAAACACCTTTGGCAGCGATCACAGCTGTGAGTCTTTCTGGGTAAGTATATAGGAGCTTAGTACAACTGGATTGTACAATATTTGCACATTATTCTTTTAAAATCTCTGTCAAGTTGGTTGTTGATCATTGCTAAACATCCATTTAAATCCTGCCATAGATTTTCAACCTGATTTAAGTCAAAACTGCAACTAGGACACTCAGGAACATTCAACGTCGTCTTGGTAAGCAACTACATTGTATATTTGGCCTTGTGTTTTAGGTTATTGTCCTGCTGAAAGGTGAATTTGTCTCTCAGTGTCTGTTGGAAAGCAGACTGAGCCAGGTTTCCCGCTAGGATTTTGCCTGTGCTTAGCTCTAAGCCGTTTCTTTTTACCCCCCCCCCCAAAAAACTCCCTAATAATTCCACTTTGACATTATGAAATACTGTGTGTATTCCAGTGACACAACATTTAATTCAGGCTATAATTCAACAAAATGTGGAAAAAGTCAAGCGGTGTGAATACTTTCTGAAGGCACTGTATTTGGACAGTGAAGCAATTTTGGATTTGAGATATATTTTCGGTTTATCTTACTGTTTAGAAGTGAAAGCACTTTATGTATCTAGTCCCCTATTTGAAAAGTCATAAGCATTTTGAAATATTCACTTAGTGTTTTAAAGTAGTCAAATGTTTAGTATTTGGTCCCATATTGCTTGCACACAATGACTACAGCATGCTTGTGCCTCCACAAACTTGTTGGATGCATTTGCAGTTTATTTTTGTTGTTTTCTTTGGATTATGTTGTGCCCAATAGGAACTGAATGGTAAATAATGTTGTGTCATTTTGGAGTCACTTTTATTGTAAGTAAGAAAAGCATCCACATTCATGGACATTCCCATAGACTTGCCTGTAAAGAGAGGGGGGTGGAGCTACCGCCCTGCTTTCA
This sequence comes from Salvelinus sp. IW2-2015, assembly GCF_002910315.2. Taxonomy (NCBI): domain Eukaryota; kingdom Metazoa; phylum Chordata; class Actinopteri; order Salmoniformes; family Salmonidae; genus Salvelinus; species Salvelinus sp. IW2-2015. The sequence goes on along the minus strand of NC_036875.1, from coordinate 6,720,654 downwards.
CACCTTGTTGTAGTATATTTTAACACGTTTGTCCCCAGAACTTAATTGAGAATCTGACGCAATTACGCAAGACTTTAGTTCTGGATTTCTAAGATTATTATTTTACTTACTACTAGAGATATACTATAGGCTATTTAAGGTGGAATTATTGCAGAGAGAACTTTTAACCACAGGTTAAAAGCTCAGTGCAGTCAACATTCAGTTTTTCCTGTGTTTTGTATCATATTGTCACGCCTACTCCCGCTCGACGTCGCCGATCTACTAACCACCGGTCCTGGCAACCATCCTTACGCACACCTGGATCTCATCACCTTGATTAAGCTCCCTTTATTTAGCCCTCAGTAGCCTCAGTCATCAGGCAGTATTGGTTTTGGCCACGTTCAGTACGCTTCTGTTTTCTGCCTTATTCTTATCATTAAACTCACCTTCTGCACCTGCTTCCTGACTCCCAGCGTATATGTTACACATATTGTACAACAGCTGATGAAACTAACACTGTAAAAGTGTGAAAACATTGGATCAGTGTTATTTCCTCATAGTTGCTTCTTGAAAATACAATCTACACAGGACCTTCTAATCAGCAGGTTTGCATGAGCGGGAGTTCTGGCTTTCCATGGTGACATCACTATATGGTCAATTGGTTAATAGACTAATAACAAAGAGAGCTCCAAACCTCTCTGCCAATAACAGCTAGTTTTCAGTTTTCCCCTCCCCATTCAGACCACTCCCAGATAGTCCTATCAAAAATTTTGCTTGAGAAATAGTTTTCTGCCACACATTTTTTTGGGCCCATTTTAACAGAATACTATTACATTAAGGTATTTAATTATTATTCAGAAATTATTTGAGATTTATAGAAAAACGACTGCAATGGGCCTTTAAGATCTACTTACTGCACCACCAGTCACACTCACCTGAGCTGTGGACATTGTGATTGGGCAACTCTCTGAGGAAGAGATGAATGTCTGTGGGGCTGTTGCCATGGAGCATGTGTCAATCTCCGACGAGGGGTCGTCAGCGGGCCCCTGGCCCTCTTCTGGCCCCTCCAGGACCTCAGCCAAAAGACTCTGGGACAGCACCTCTGAGAAGAAAGGAACTTCCTCCACCTCTGAGAAAACATCAGGCTCGGAGGCGTCTTCCAAGTCGAGGGCCAGGTCTAACTCAGGGGCCACATAAGATTCACCACCAGTGGCGCATTCTTCCCCCTTTACCCCCTCCTGTTCATCACCCTCCACCCTGGGCTGCGGCTGCTCAGTGTCAGAGTCCTGTTGTAGCTCTGGGAAGAGATCTTCTTCATGGCCCCCGTTGAGCAGCAGGGGGGACCCGGGCACCGGGTAGATGTCGGTGGACCCGGAGCGCTCCTCTTCTTCGTCCGAGTCAATGTGCAGCATGGCGCTGAGACGTGTGTGAGTAGGAAAGCTAGACCGCAGCTTCGGGGAGGCAGCGCCTAGGGGCCTGTCTCCGGGACCCTTGGGGGCCTCGATGGCATCCAGGCCTTCACTTAGGGACCTCTGCAGCCGTTGAGGGCCAGAGTAGGATTCGCCCTCTGTGGTTCCGCCCTCTGTACCGCTGAAGTCCCTGTAGTCTGGGACTGGATAAGCTGTGGCCCCGCCTTCCCAGGACCTCTGTGAGCCCAGAGAGCCAGTAGGGGAGGGGCCTCCAGTGACCACCCCCGGGAGTGGGTGGGGCATATCCTCGTCATCTGACGGAGTCCCCGGGGTCCCGTTATTGGGCACACCGATGATAAAGTCTAGTGAGGCCCCTGAGCATGAAACAGAGAAAAATTTATAATTTTATAATACCTTGATTTTTATTACATTACAATTCATCAGTGTGTACAGTCGTGGCCAAAAGTTTTGAGAATGAAACAAATATTAATTTTCATAAAGTCTGCTGCCTCAGTTTGTATGATGGCAACTTTGTGGAAATTAATATTTGTGTCATTCTCAAAAAGTACAGTCGTGGACAAAAGTTTATTAAATATTGTTGTTAACAAACACAAGAAATGAAAAGGTAATGGTCCTCACCGTCAGGCCCAGTGGATGTAAGCTCCACTTTGAACTGCATCTGGCCACTCACATGCTCAGTGGGCAACCGTCGACACAGAGAGAAGCTCAGAGGCTGGACACTGAAAACAGACAGATGGACGGACATACAAAACAACCAAATGCAATCACTCAACTGTAGTGAACACACAATGATAAAGTACAGTGAACAATCAACAATTATGAGCATGGGTATACTTGAGTGTCAGTAAGAACACGTACACTACCAGTCAAAKGTTTTAGAACACCTACTCATTCAATGGTTTTTCTTTATTTTTACTATTTTCTACATTGTAGAATAATAGTGAAGACATCAAAACCATGATATAAAACATATTGAATCATGTAGTAGCCAAAAAAGTGTTAAAGAAATTCAAAATATATTTTATATTTGAGATTCTTCAAATAGAGTGAAGAAAAAGCAGGCAACACGTGCTCAGCATATGTGGGAGCTCCTTCAAGACTGTTGGACTGTTGAATGCCAAGAGTGTGKAAAGCTGTCATCAAGGCAAAGGACGTCAATTTGAAGAATCTCAAATATATTTTGATTTGTTTAACACTCTTTTGGTTATTACATGATTCCATATGTGTTATTTCATAGTTTTGATGTCTTCTACAATGTAGAAAATAGTAAAAATAAAGAAAAACCTTTGAATGAGGAGGTGTTCTAAAACTTTGACCGGTAGTGTGTCTTCGTGCATGCATCACTAGACTGCGTCCGTTTGCCATGTTACCTACCCAGGTATCTTCTCAATCAGCCTCTGGACAGGAATGGTCAGCTGACCAAGGAAGCGCTTGATGATTGGTCGACTTTTGGCAAACTTGTCCTTCACCTCGATGTTCAGAATGTCTGTCATCAGTGCTACGAAAGTGTATTTCTACAGAGGGAGGGAGACACAGACTGTTAGAACACGTTTCTATGAGCTGGCTTTTTCACAAAAGAAAAAAAATGTTCGATGGTAAACAACAAGTGAATTGCGGCAATCAGAGGTTCAGGTCCAATTTAAAGTGGACAGCAACTTAATCGGAATTCTGAAGTTCCACGTGACAGTGGACGGCGACCATCTGAAATGCCAAGCCAGACACCTAAAGGGAAAGCCTTGCTCGGCTCCCCATTAACTCTTTATTTGGAAAACCAGGGATGGGCAACCCCAAAAGGCTAGGGGGGATGTATGTGTGGGTATGGATGTGGATACGCAGACCCGCAAGCCACAGCGGCCCCTCATGAGGAGTTCAGATTTTTTGTGCCCCCCACCCCTATCAAAGTTACCAATCCCTGACCTAGTCTCTTCAGCCATATTGATTTCAAATGTCTAACCTTCACAATTTTGTAAATAATAGGGAATACATTTGTGTATAATTGAAATACACTTAATACTCAAGTGATTCTTTGAAACTACATCTATAGTGAGTGAGTGACCGAGTGATCTAAGAGTGGAGTGAGAGTGTGCATATATGTGTGAGAGTGTGCATATATGTGTAAGTGTGTGTACGTGTGTGCACACATGCATGCATATAGATCACCTCTCCGTGCCACTTAGGGTTGGTGGTGTTGGCGATGATGGCGGAGCGTCTCTCCTGTCCATGGTGGCTGAAGGTGGGGAAGCCGCTCCTCTTCCCAGGGTGGATGGACATCTTCAGGTAGGGATCCGGGTTGAAGAACATTCCCTTCTTCAGCCCCACCGCACGCATATCTACACAGAGGAAGATTATCGTCACATCAGGGTGATGTGTGTATCAACAGTATCAGAGTAGGTGTGTGTGAGTGCTGAATCAGGATTGGTTTAGCCTTTTAGAGCACAATAAATAAGACTACATGGACAGGGGGACCTGATCATAGATCCAAACTCCTTCTCTGAGACTCTTACGCATACAGTTCGGCCCCAGGTCCTTCACTGAGCATTGTCTGAGGCTTTGACAAAATTGGAGGCTGAACTGCCAACCAGAGGGGGCTAGTGGGTGGAGATATAAGAGGACGGGCTTCCATTCCATTTATTCCATTCTAGCCATTACAACGAGCCCATCTTGTAATATCTCCACCAAACATATCCTCTCTGCAAATGCAGTGGCGAAGGTCATGTGAAACCGCAACACATTGGCAGTAGACATTATGTTGACCTTTTTWGGGTTTTTTAAATTTCCAAAATGAAGATGCCAAGCCGTTTCAATGATGGCTTTTATCTGCAACTATATCATACACGTGTAGCCAAGTCCCATTTCTTGTCAATGTCACAAGCCAGGGAAACCAAAGAGCACCTTACTATATGAACTAGTATTGCAATTGGAGCGTGAACAGAACCTTCTGCGTTTTCACAAATTTTCTGAGGTTTATTGKAAAGGAAGGATGATATACATATACGCAAAGTTAAGAGGCTCTATTTTCAAGTGGGAATAACACATGTGAGGAGGAATAAAAGGTCAAATAAAGTGGTAGATTAATATGATTATTCTTWTTGATAAGATTTATAAATAAGTGAAACCCTGACGAAAGCAGTTTGCTGCCAAAACGTTGACAATCTTCTACTAAATCATTTGAATTGGAACAATAGAGTGTGCTCCTTTTCTAAGACAGAGTCAATGAGGACATTTACTTGGTTTTAACCAAACCACACCTCACCTGTTAAAGTAAAGCTGATTAGTTTGCGAGGATGATCTGTGGATGACTGCCCCTCACTTTGACCTTCTCCCTGAGAGACAGAGAAGTTGTATAAACATGTTAACAGTCGTAAAAATACACACACACACAKACACACACAKACACACACACCAGGACTCCAGGGTTCTTCACAGTGATGCAGGGGGTGGTTGCTCTCAGGGCTCCACTGACACCGTGGTAGTACTTGAAGCAGATCTTGGTCTCAGCTAGAGGGAAATAGAAAGATTCATGATATGAACACAACTTCTCTTTTCCTCTCCTCACCAACTCTTTTGCTGGCTGAATCTCAATTGTGAGACATGACTTCTAATCTCGCTTGTTAAGAGGGTAGTATGTACAGAGTAATGCAAACATCTTGCTCACAGTTACTTGTATTACAGAACTAACAACTCAATTAAATGTAGCGTCCTATGTAATTGCAGTGTAATTACCTTTCCAGTAGTTAACCATGAAATAAATGGCCCTATGTGCCTTGCTCAAAGTAGTGCACTACATAGGGAATAGGGTGCTATTTGGAACCAAAACCTGTTAATTAAGCGTTGCCTCTCCCCCTTTGTTAATCTCATCCCATTGGACCGCACTTTTTGCTCAAAGACATTTTGAAACTTCAATTCCACATCATACTTGATCATATTGAAGCTTTTTTTCCTTCACTCCCTCTCCTCTCGTCTTCTCTCCTCCCACTCACCGTCCATGAAGTAAGGACCAGGCTCCAGTCTCCAGACAATCTGGCCCCTCTGTGTCCCATTCACCCCGCGATTCTTACAGTCCCACACATTAGACGGGCTGGTCTCATCTGAGCCGGCCAGGGAACAAAAGAGCTTTGTCAGACCACTCAGTTTGTGTGTTTGGTTCTAAATGAGTATGCACATGCATGTTTTGTGGTCTACAAAGACGTGACAGTGACAGACAAAATGTTTGATTATTGAAAAACTCGAAAATGGTGGACCCCAATGAACACTATAATGTTACGGTCAGATATTTATTGAACAGCACATATCTACACTCCACATTGCAGCCTTATCACAACTCTTGTTCCATGTAAATTCAGCCAAAAAATAAGTGTCCTCTCACTGTCAACCGCGTTTATTTTCAGCAAACTTAACATGTTATGTTCATACAAATATTTACACAAGTTTGAACAACAGACAAACTGAACAAGTTCCACAGACATGTGACTAACAGATATTGAATAATGTGTGAAATGTTACCCCACTCTTCCACCAAGGCACCTAGCCCTCACCCTCCAATCCAACAGGTCCCAGACGTGCCCAATGGGATTGAGATCCGYGCTCTACGATGGCCATGGCAGAACACTGACATTCCTGTCTTGCAGGAAATCACGCACAGAACGAGCAGTATMGCAGGTGGCATTGTCATGCTGGAGGGTCATGTCAGGATGAGCCTGCAGGAAGGGTACCACATGAGGGAGGAGGATGTCTTCCCTGTAACGCACAGCGTTGAAATTGCCGGCAATGACAACAAGCTCAGTCCGATGATGCTTTGACACACCGCCCCAAACCATGACGGACCCTCCACCTCCAAATCGATCCCGCTCCAGAGTACAGGCCTCGGTGTAACGCTCATTCCTTCAACGATAAATGCGAATCCGACCATCACCCCTGGTGAGACAAAACCGCGATTCGTCAGAGAAGAGCACTTTTTGCCAGTCCTGTCTGGTCCAGCGACGGTGGGTTTGTGCCCATAGGCGACGTTGTTGCTGGTGATGTCTGGTGAGGACCTGCCTTACAACAGGCCTCTCTCAGTCTATTTCGGATAGTCTGAGCACTGATGGAGGGATTGTGCGTTCCTGGTGTAACTCGGGTAGTTGTTGCCATACTGTAAATTGCCATACTGTCCCACAGGTGTGATGTTCAAATGTACAGATCCTGTGCAGGTGTTGTTACACGTGGTCTGCGAGGACAATCAGCTGTCCGTCCTGTCTCTCTGTAGCGCCGTCTTAGATGTCTCACAGTACGGACATTGCAATGTATTGCCCTGGCCACATCTGCAGTCCTTTTGCAACATGCCTAAGGCATGGTCACACAGATGAGCTGGGACCCTGGGCATCTTTCTTTTGGTGTTTTTCAGAGTCAGTAGAAAGGCCTCTTTAGTGTCCTAAGGTTTCATAACTGACCTTAATTGCCTACCGTCTGTAAGCTGCTAGTGTCTTAACGACCGTTCCACAGGTGCATGTTCATTAATTGTTTATTGAACAAGCATGGGAAACGGTGTTTAAACCCTTTACAATTAAGATGTTTGGATTTTTACGATTTATCTTTGACAGGGTCCTGAAAAGGGTCCTTTCTTTTTTCCCCTGAGTTTATAATGTCCGTTTTGCACTATACCATAACCTTAGATACGTCAAACTTCAGACAATTATCCTTTAATTCGTAAATATAGTTCCTAAAATACATTCTCTACAACCTCTAACATAAAAGGACAAGAAATTGCAACATCCCAGTGTTAAAACCGAGGGAATTCCGCTGTACGTAGCACTTTCACCCCCTTAAAATGAACGACCACGTCAGGCTGAACTGAACAAGCACGAAGCAGCATGATGTGGGGGAAAAGATGTGGAGGAGAGAGAGGAGGGGGCGGGGGTGATATCATTGAATGTCTGCTTAGTTGTGGAAAGTGGGAAAGCACGCAGCACCCTGGGGGGATTAATACCCTGACGCTAGTAATGAAGTGCATGATGGCTTCGTGATCGATAGCTGGAGGGATCCCTGCATGGATTGCCTTCTCTGCTTTCTCCCTCCCTCTCATATTTTCACCTGACAGGGATGATTGGGATCCCTCTTCCTTAAAGGAGGAAATCCAGACAGGTCAAGGGGCAGGTGGATAGAGGATTCAGAAGCTTCTGGAGGTTGACTGACTCGTCCCACAGCCAATTATTATATTGGTAAACTGGTAAATTAGTATTAGAGGAGTCTTAGACAAGCCTAATGTGGTTGCTTATAGTTTGTGTTAGATAAATACTTTTAGTTTGTTGCCTGAATGTATTTAGTGGGTATGTATGCTCGCATAGAACCGAATTGGTTATACTGTAGGTTCAAAACAATATGTGGTTCATTATATGAATAAATATGAAAAAGTTGGAGTAGTTGTTTTTTCACTGCAATATTTAACAAGTAGCCTTATACAGTGTGCCGCTTAATATATAATGAACAAAAATATTAACGCAACAACTTCAAAGATCTTACTGAGTTACAGTTCATATGAGGACATCAGTCAAATTAAATGAATTCATTAGACCCTAATCTATGGATTTAACATGACTGGGAATACAGATATGCATCCTCACAAGCAGCCTCACAATGGGCCTCAGGATCTTTTGAAGGTATTTCTGTGCATTCAAACTGCAACTGTGTTTGTGGTCCGTAGCTTATGCCTGCCCATACCATAACCCCACCACCACCACCACCACGAGGCACTCATGTTCACAAACGTTGACATCAGCAAACCGTTTGCCCACACGATGCCATACAAGTGGTCTGCGGTTGTGAGGCCGGTTGGACATACTGCCAAATTCTCTAATAAAACGGAGGAGGCTTATGATAGAGAAATTAACATTCAATCCTCTGGCAAGAGCTCTGGTGGACATTCCTGCAATCAGCATGCCAATTGCAAGCTCCCTCAAAACTTGAGATATCTGTGGCATTGTGTTGTGTGATAAAACTTACATTTTAGAGTGGCCTTTAATTGTCCCCAGCATAAGGTGTAATGATCATGCTGTTTAATCAGCTTATTGATATGCCAAACCTGTCAGGTGGATGGAATATATTGGCAAGGGAGAAAGGCTCACTAACAGGGATGTTAACAAATTTGTCCACAAAATTTGAGCTAAATAAGCTTTTACTGCATATGGAAAAATTCTGGGATCTTTATTTTCAGCTCATGAAACATGGGACCAACACTTTACATGTTGCGTTTATATTTTTGTCGGGTGTAGTTTACAATCAAAATCCTGACTCTAAGCAGGGGTATTAAACAGTGCATTCAGAAAGTATTTTAAACCCCTAMTTTTTRCCCACATTGTGTTAGGTTACAGCCTTATTCTAAAATAGATTAAATAGATTTTTCCCCCTCAATRTACACGCAACACCCCATAATGACAAAGCAAAAACAGTTTTTGAAAATGTATAAACTTAAAAACCTTATTTACATAAATATTCAGACCCTTTGCTATGACACTCGAAATTGAGCTCAGGTGCATCTTGTTTCCATTGATCATCCTTGAGATGTTTCTAAAACTTGACTGGAGTCCACCTGTGGTAAATTCAATTGATTGGATATGATTTGGAAAGGGACACACCTGTCTATATCAGGTCCCACAGTTGACAGTGAATGTCAGAGCAAAAACCAAGCCAGGAGGTCGAAATAATTGTCCGTAGAGCTCCGAGACAGGATTGTGTCGAGGCACAGATCTGGGGAAGAGTACCAAAAAATGTCTGCAMCWTTGAAGGTCCCGAAGAACACAGTGGCCTCCATCATTATTAAACGAAAGCAGTCTGGAACCAGTGTAATGTACTTAAGTCGTTTTTTGGGGTATCTGTACTTTACCATTTACATTTTTGACAACTTTTACTTCACTACATTCCTAAAGAATATTATGTACTTTTTACTCTATACATCTTCCCTAACACCCAAAGTTGTGTTTACATTTTGAATGCTTAGCAGGACAGAACATGGTATAATTCACACACGTATCAAGAGAACATCCCTGGTCATCCCTACTGCATCTGATCTGGCAGACTCACTAAACACATGCTGCATTTGAAAATTATGTCAGAGTGGAGTTTGTCCCTGGCTATCCGTAATTTAAAAAAGACCTGTCTGGTTTGCTTAATATAAGGAATTTGAAATTATTTATACTTTTACTTTTGATACTTAAGTATATTTTAGCAATTACACTTACTTTTGAAAGGTAAGTATATTTAAAACCAAATACTTTGACTTTTCACTTGAGAGTCATTTTCTAATAATACGGTATCTATAATTTTACTCAAAACCTGCTCCAGAGTGCTCAGGACCTCAGAGTGGGGTGAAGGTTCACCTTCCAACAGGACAACGGCCCTAAGCACACAGCCAAGACAACGCAGAAGTTGCTTCAGGACAAGTCTCTGAATGTCCTCGAGTGGTCCAGCCAGAGCCCGGACTTGAACCCGATCAAACATCTCTGGAAATAGCTGTGCAGCGACGCTCCCTATGCAACCTGACAGAGCTTGAGAGGATCTGCAGAGAAGAATGGGAGAAACMGCAAAATACAGGTGTACCAAGCTTGTAGCGTCGTACCCAAGACGAGGAGACTGTAAACACTGCCAAAGGTGRTTCAACAAAGTATTGAGTCGGGTCTCAATACTTATGTAAATGTGATATTTTATTTGATACATTTGTAAAAATGTCTAAAAACCTGTTTTTGCTTTGTCATTATGGGGTATTGTGTGTAGATTGATTAAATTGTTTTTTCCCCCTCATCAATTTTAGACTAAGGCTGTAACGTAACAAAATGTGGAAAAAGTAGAGGTCTGAAAACTTTCCYAATGCACTGTATTGGTGACCACCCAGGATAGTCTAGGTGTATATGATATGTGATGGTCCAAGTCAGATGTGTGTGTTGACTCAGGCTTCCCTTCCGTGGAACTTCAACAGCTCCAATTTCATTATTTACTCTGTAGTCTCCTGCACCAGAGACTTGCATTTCTCAACTCTACAAAACTAGCTAGAATCAGCAAGTCCTAAACAACAGCTTGGATCAGTTCAGTCAGATCAGTAGTATTAGTTAAAAAGTTTGCCTTATCAGTCCAAATCAAAGGAACATTATTACAATAAAAAAATCTGAGCATTTATTTTAACCTTTGATTCAATGCTCCACCAGTAGCTGGATAAGGTAAACTAGTGTTTAACTRATTCTGGCAGGGTACCCCTGGGGTTGATCATTTTTGTTTACACCTGTACATAACACAACTGATTCATTTAATCAAGGGCTATATCATTAGTTGAATAAGATCGTTGTACTGGACTACAACATAACTATGTATCCCTGGGGGCAACCAGTTCATGTGTTCTACTTTAAACGTTCCTAGTTACTAACTACCATTGTGAAACGAGCATGCTGAGTGTCTCACCGATGTGGTAGAGGCCAATCCAGTCGGTGGCATCCACCTCCTCCTTGATGTCCCAGGAGATGACCAGGTTCTCGCCCCTCCCCAGCGTGAACTCCAGCGTGGACGCCGTCAGCGACGAGCGGCTCTGCGACGTCACCAGGTCCGTGTCACTGTTGGCCCTCGGGAGGCCCATGGGGCTACTCACCACGGAAGCCATGTCTCCGGTGGCGCCACCACGCTCTACCAGGCTCCGAAGGTTCTCCGGGCTGAGTGTGTGTCGCAGGTGCGGGCTGCGCCTCCGAGGCGCTGACAGGTTCTCCCGTCCCAAGTGTCCGGGCAATCCGTGTGCATTGTGGGGGTGGGCCGTGTGGGGATGGTTACGGGTCCTTGGAAGGACCGCTGTGGCAAGTGAGGGACGCATGGTGGCTGCGGGGGAAAGGCCAAAGCAGGAAGTTTGGACTTGTAGTTACAGGAGCTGGCAAAAGGTTGGTGGGGGTTAGATAACCGGAAACCCTTGATCTTAGTGGTTGGGTTACGCTTCAAAGATGCGGTCTACCTCGGACACTTAACTATGGTAGATTGCTACAGCTTTAGCTTTCAGATGGTGGTGTCAATAATGTTTCATGTGGAGGCTGCAGAAGTTATCCTTCCATAAAAGCTCTGRGGTGTGTTGTACCTAAAGTTCTGACCAAGCTCTCTCTGGCCAATGTAGAAAAATATTATTCCTGGAGTGCAGTGAACAATCCAGGAGCAAAGACAGGTAGAAGACAGCCAGCGTTGTCCACTCTGCTACTTTACGCTGTCCAACAAGCAACGATCGAGACAGAGAGCTCAAGACTAGGAAAGAGAAGACAAAATGGAGAGGAAAATGAGGGACAGGGGCAGGCAGACGAAGTGAAACAAAGGACAAAACGTCAGTACTCTTAACCGATGCACTGCATGCACAGCAAAAACAGTGAACGGACAACTCTCAGTGAAATGCAATCACGAGATCCCTGAACAAGCATTTGTCACCACCAGACTGATGTGGTGTCACAGAACCAGTCACCAATGCATTTATAGTACATTGGCCTAGCCATTCTAATTTACACACCGAGTGATTCTCTCTTTCCTAATCAACATTACAAATTAATGACGAAAATACATCAGGAAAGCTGGGTTAAAGCGAAACTGCTGATTGTTTCATCTCTCCTACTCAATTAAATGCATGCAAATGGGACAAAAAAAATCTAAAACAGGATTGATTGTATTAGAGACACGTTTGCATAACAATAACAACGTCCCAATGTACTGTTTTGAGGACTGAAAGTCCTCCTCTCTCTCTTACTATGACTCTTTCCCTCTCTCCCTCCGTGCTTTGTGGAGTCTGTCAGATTGACTGCCCCAGAAAAAGGAAGTGGAGATCCATCAGAGAAAGGGAGCTGTAACTGTCTCCCTGGAAGATCTTAAATCAGCAAAGGTGTCTGGGGGATATCAGGGGGACGACGGTCTGATTGGCTGTCCGATTCTGAACCACAACTGTTTAGTACGAAAAAGGAGACATGTGACTTTATGATTCAACAGGAGCTTATTTTAGATGTGCTGAGCAACAACCAAGGCATTTTGGAAGATTAGCTATAATTTGAGCCAATGCTAGCACCAGTCATTTCTGATTTGGGATGATCTATGCTGGGCTCATCTCATCGTCTGTTCAGCACTACTATAACCAAATAAGCTGTTGTGGGTGCGGACCATTACACAGTACTGTAGTTCCGTGGTAAATTGAAATGATGATCTCTGTTGAACTAATTTAAAGTACATGACCAAAAGTATGTGGACACATGCTTGTCGAACATCTCATTCGAAAATCATGGGCATTGACATGGAGTTGGTCCCACCTTTGCTGCTATAACAGCCTTCACTCTTCTAGGAAGGCTTTCCACTAGATGTTGAAGCATTGCTGCGGGGACTTGCTTCCATTCAGCCACAAGAGCATTAGTGAGGTTTTACACTGTGTGCTTTGTGCCGGGGGCATTGTCCTGCTGAAACATGAAAGGGTCTTCCCCAAACTGTTGCCACAAAGCTGGAAGCACAGAATCGTCTAGAATGTCATTGTATGCTGTAGCGTTAAGACTTCCCTTCACTGGAACTAAGGGGCCTAGCCCGAACAATGAAAAACAGCCCCAGACCAGTAGTCCTCCTCCACCAAACTTTACATTTGACACTATGCAGTGGCGCAGGTAGCATTTTCCTGGCAAACCCAGGTTCGTCCGTCGAACTGCCAGATGGTGAAACGTGACTCACCCTCTAGAGAACGCGTTTCCACTGCTCCAGATTCCAATGGCAGCGAGCTTTACACCACTTCAGCCGATACTTAGCATTGCGCATGGTGATCTTAGGCTTGTGTGCGGCTGCTTGGCCATGGAAACCAATTTCATGAAGCTCCCGATGAACAGTTTTTGTGCTGACGTTGCTTCCAGAGGCAGTTTGGAGTGTTGCAACCAAGGACAGATTATTTTTTACGCGCAACACGCTTCAGCACTCAGCGGTCCTGTTCTGTGAGCTTGTGTGACATACCACGTGAATTTGACAAACTATGACGGTGCCACGTTGAAAGTCACTGAGCTCTTCAGTAAGGCCATTCTACTGCCAGTTTGTCTATGGAGATACCATGGCTGTGTGCTCAATTCTATACACCGTCAACAACGGGTGTGGCTGAAATAGCCCGAATCCAGTAAATTGAAGGGGTGTCCACATACTTTTGTATATATAGTGCACTGTTGCAGATGGTTTGACTCTGGTTTTATATGCTTGAACTGACTGGAGATACTTAAGGGGTGCGAGCTTAATCAATCACCTAAACTATCTGAAAGAAAACAAGGAGCCAGGTCTACTGTTAGGAGCCAGGTCTACAGCCTGATAAGTGCTTCTATATTAAAAAAGTAGACTCAGCGCTGTACTAAGTAAACAGCAGTGTCAGGCCATGGTCCACAACAACTAAGCGCTTGAAGCACAAGGTTTAACTTTTCTTCTGTTCTTGTCCCGGAGCTATGTTGTGATGCGAGTTAATGGTCACTAGGCTTTATGCTGAATGTTATGGATTGCTCTCATATTTGTTAATAGAGATTGACGCCAGATCAAGTTACTAAGGTCCAAGTACAAGGACTGAGGACACGGATTATTTACTGTTGTATTGAGGACAGTCTGTGGACACCGTTTGATGATCTGATTACTTTATGACTTTATACTCGGCCTTGTCTCAGGGTAGTAGGTTGGTGGTTGAAGATATCCCTCCTAGTGGTGTGGGGGCTGTGCCTTGGAAAAGTGGGTGGGGTTATATCCTGCCTGTTTGGCCCTGTCTGGGGGTAATGTCAGACAGGGCCACAGTGTCTCTCCTGACCACTCCTGTCTCAGCCTCCAGTATTTATGCTGCAATAGTTCGTGTCGGGGGGCTAGGGTCAGTCTTATATCTAGAGTATTTCTCATGTCTTGTCCGGTGTCCTGTGTGAATTTAAGTATGCTCCCTCTAATTCTCGCTCTCTCTCAGGACCTGAGCCCTATGWCCATGCCTCAGGACAACCTGGCCTGATGACTCCTTGCTGTCCCCAGTCCARCTGGTCATGCTGTTGCTCCAGTTTCAACTGTTCTGCCTGCGGCTATGGAACCCTGACCTGTTCACTGGATGTGCTACCTTGTCCCGGACCTGCTGTTTTGGACTCCCTCTCTCTACCGCACCTGCTGTCTCTAACTCTGAATGATCGGCTATGAAAAGCCAACTGATTTACTCCTGAGGTGCTGACCTGTTGCACCCTCTACAACCACTATGATGATTATTATTACTATTATCATCATCATCATCATCATCATCTGACCCTGCTGGTCATCTATGAACGTTTGAACAACTTGGCCATGTTCTGTTATAATTTCCACCCGGCACAGCCAGAAGAGGACTGGCCACCCCTCAGAGCCTGGTTCCGCTCTAGGTATCTTCCTAGGTTCATGCCTTTCTAGGGAGTTGCTGTTTTAGGCTGGGATTCTGTTTTCTGACATCGGCTGATGTAAAAAGGGCTTTATAAATACATTTGATTGATTGATAACTCTGCAGCAGGAGACAAAGGTCACTACCTTATTTGGGTTTCCTATAAGCCCCTAGTGCTAATGTTGACATATCTGAATCAGACCGGAAACGGTTCTAAGGGCCAGTTCAGAGAATGCCACCTAGACTTTTCCTCTGCTTCTGTGCTGGGTGGTGTCTCCCTGCTGCAACTTGTAATATACCGGATAGGTTTTTGATTAACAAAAAGGAGTGCAGTGAAGTCAATCTGGAAACTCCTGTAACAGAAGTGTAATGTCTTACATTGTGCACATCTGCAATATCATCAGTTCATCCTGCTGCCCGAGGCAACAGATCACGGAATCTCAGTTTAATAGTGATTTATAACAATCTATGTTGCTGATGATTGCCTGTGCGTCCGGAATGATACTGGAGAAAGGAATGCTTGCATGGATGTCCCTGAGTCAACAAGACTATACAACTGGGGAACACGCATGCATGCAAATACAAATAGATATGTTCACAGCTACATGTGCGCACACACACAGAGAGAGAAGGAGCATTTTGAGAAATTGTACAGTCGAGAGAGAGAAAAGTCTGTACACTTGAATGGTAGTTATGCAACTGTTCTTGAGGTCAGTCCTCAAATTCCTTCCATGTCTGTATGCTATTGTTTTCTCTAATTTGAGTGGGAGAGGTCTGGGTTATGTCTGTCTCACTGAGCCAATGGGATGGGATAAGGAGCCTGTTCACTGCCTCTATACACAGTACAGGGGCCTTGACCTGAAAATGCAGCCTTCCTTTCCTTGAAATAAATAATGGCTCTTACATGACTGGATAGGTGAACGCTAGGCTTCTGCTACACAGCTTTAATCCATCATGTCATGTGAGATCTGTGATTGATTTGCATCCAGGAAGGAAAGAAGGAAGCAAGTTTTAATTTTAAAGACGCAAAACAAGGCCATGGTAACCATTTATGCTTAGGACAAAAAATTGCAGATTCCAAAGGTTGGTAAAAAAAATTATAAAAATAAACAATGCTCTTCTGTATTGGGACCCACAGAATCCATCTGGTGCTTTGAGATTCTGGTTAGAACTGTGTGAAAGAGTATTATTAGGCCTAGAAATAAATAATCAGTTCCATTTTGAACTTGTTGGGCACCAGGTTTATGGTAAAGCCATAGAATCCTATTGTTGGGCAAGAAAACCAGAGAGCCATTCTGTTGGGCACAAATACTGGTTGAATAAACGTTGCTTCCATGTCATTAAAATAAAATAAAAATGCAACAATTAACGATTCTACTGAGTTACAGTTCATATAAAGGAAATCGGTCAATTGAAAAAAATGAATTAGGCCCTAATCTATGGATTTCACATGACTGGGCAGGGGCGCAGCCATGGGTGGGACCCAGGCCCACCCACTGGGAAGCCAGGCCCAGACAATCAGATTACATTTTTCCCCAACAAAGGGCTTTATTACAGACAGAAATAATTCTCAGTTTCATCAGCTGTCCGTGTGGCTAGTCTCAGACGATCCGACAGGTGAAGGGATCGGATGTGGAGGTCCTGGGTTTGCGTGGTTACACGTGGTCTGCGGTTGGGAGATCGGTTGGACGGACTGCCAAATTCTCTAAAACAACATTGAAGGTGGCTTATGGTAGAGAAATAAACATTACATTCTCTGGCAACAGCTCTGGTGGACATTCCTGCAGTCAGCATGCCAATTGCATGCTCCCTCAAAACATCTGAGGCATTGTGTTCTGTGACAAAACTGCAGGAGGGGGTCCTCCCGGGTGGCGCAGTGGTCTAGGGCACTGCATCGCAGCACTAGCTGTGCCACCAGAGTCTCTGGGTTCGCGCCCAGGCTCTGTCGCAGCCGGCCGCGACCGGGAGGTCTGTGTGCGACGCACAATTGGCCTAGCGTCGTCCGGGTTAGGGAGGGTTTGGCCGGTAGGGATATCCTTGTCTCATCGCGCTCCAGCGACTCCTGTGGCGGGCCGGGCGCAGTGCGCGCTAACCAAGGGGGCCAGGTGCACGGTGTTTCCTCCGACACATTGGTGCGGCTGGCTTCCGGGTTGGAGGCGCGCTGTGTTAAGAAGCAGTGCGGCTTGGTTGGGTTGTGCTTCTGAGGACGCATGGCTTTCGACCTTCGTCTCTCCCGAGCCCGTACGGGAGTTGTAGCGATGAGACAAGATAGTAATTACTAGCGATTGGATACCACGAAAATGGGGTAAAATTTATTATTTAAAAAAAATAAAGCATGGTAAATTAAGCATGGTAATGTTACTGTGGAT
The DNA here is from genome assembly GCF_002910315.2 of Salvelinus sp. IW2-2015. NCBI lineage: Eukaryota > Metazoa > Chordata > Actinopteri > Salmoniformes > Salmonidae > Salvelinus > Salvelinus sp. IW2-2015. The sequence goes on along the minus strand of NC_036875.1, from coordinate 6,703,516 downwards.
ATGACTAATCATTCATGGACCTGTTCACTATGGGTAATGCAGCTCATATGAACGCGTAAGCTTTATTGATGCACTGAGGCCTCATAATAATGAATGCCGTTCTGACTCACTATGAGAGCAGTAACTGTATACTGTGCCAGGGTTCGTCATGGCTACTTCACTGGCTGCCTCCCCATGGGAATACATGCCTGGAATGAGTCACACGCTGAGAGGTATCCCACAATGACCTGCAATGAGAGTGAGCACCACGGAAGTGGTTCCATTCACGCTCACTTCCTTATTTCATGCAATACCACTTTAGAACGCCGATATTTTTATAAACACAATGGAAGAAGGCTACTCACATATGCACATTCATCTGCACCTTAATTTGACACTTATGATGTGCATACACACACACAATACAAACAGACAGAAAGACACGCAGGGTCAAGAAAAAACATATGAAACAAGCATATAAACTGTACAGCCAAACCAGACACGTCCATTTAAAACCGGTTCTCACTCTCCCTACTGTACATCACTTTGACCAACTACACCTGCACTGCATGACCCCACAAAACAGATGGCGACAAAGACAGCCTGAGACAACCAGGGACAATACGATGGAAAGTGTACCATTCTGGGTCAACGTTGCTCATTGGCACAGACCTAGGATCAGCTCATCTTCTCTGAATCCTCACCTTAGCGACACCTGTTTTTAACCATTTCATTTTGAGTTTGATTCATTTCATGAACTGAGTTCAAATGGAAATGATCTCAACCCCGTCTGTGACTGCATCCATCCAAGTGAAGCTTGGCAGGACTATTTGAAATTCAATATGAGATGTGTAAGAAATTGTATTAGATACTAGTAACTTATCAACAGATGCTACTGTTTGCTTTGATATCAACGAACGTAGCAGCCGTAAAAGAAAACGCCTGAGTGGAGTTCCCACATCTGGTTTTCTGCGGAAAAAAAGAAGCTAGGTTGAATTAGCTGTATCCCTGAGAACTGGATGCATCTGGTTGTTGGCAACTCCGCTAAGCCTAGCTTTGACACATTCTGGGTGTATCACTTTGATCACTTGATTTGAGGTGACTATACTGTATGCAAAGGCCAGGGGGGCACAGTTCTTGTCCTCGGTGGCTGCAGTCCGGCTTCTTTTCATCTCTCCCTGCACTGGCACTGAATTGATCAATTAAATGCACTGATTTCCCAACGAATGCACACACGAGGGCTTTTGGTTTTGACATTGAGCCAAAATCATGTCATATGATTGGTTACACCATCCACCATAGTTGCTGCGATGTTCTGAGCCGGCACAGTATGGTCTGAGTCTGCATGATATTGTGAAAGGGTAATAGTTTCCTCTTCCCTGGTCTTAAATCAGTGGCATGTGAACAGGATAGAACGAGAACCAGCAGACACGTCGGCCCTTGAGGACTGGAGCTGTGACACCCTGGCTGTAGGCATAACATAAACTCACTCATACCATCTGAAATAATGGCATGATGTCAATGCTCAGCTGCATAGCGCATGGAGTTACGCTGTACTCCCCAGGGTATTACGCAGCCACAAAGTGATGTTTACGATGGGTAGCCTATACCACCTACAGAGAAGTATCATGTTTTATAGCCTACTCTCAATATTGACAGGTGAATTGAACACATCTTACTATATTACCTACTGTAGTCTACAAGGCAAACTAGCCTACATCAATTAATTAGCATGTCAACACGCTACGCTTCTCTCGTGCTGTCGATGCCACAGGCGCATTGCTTTGCGCACATTACTGAATAGGGACCGCACTTTACAGTCTGCGATCATTGCTCGCTATTGGGTTAGGCTACTCTGGGAATTCCCAGCGTCAATTCTTAATGCAAATCTCCTTGACAAGACGCAGGCTATAAATCAACCAATTTCACTTAATTAAAAGTGATGACATGCACAACATGACACTGTATTCACATGTAACGGTTTGGCTATACTAACATATTTTAATTCCGTCGGTCACCATCCTAAACGATGATAAAATGCCACATGAAATATTGACCACGGGTGTATCCATGGGTAGTATACCTTTTGCGCAGAGGTGCGATAAAACAGACGCACACAAATTAAACGCGATCACAGCTTTTATCCGCAGTTATGGTGTGGATATCACGATGGGTTTGTTACCTCTCTGTGCAGTCTCGGATTTATGGACAGGCGGGATACCGCTTTAGGGGACCCAAGTCCAGGCCAAATATGTAGAGGCAGCCTGGGTGTGAGTCATGTATAGCGACGGTATCTCTCCTCCGGTTGGCAGTAATGTTGGCGTGAAATGTTTAGGCTGCGGAGGCTGGACGGCCTTCTTGTAGCAGGCTGTCAGTGTCTAAAGGTGCGCGCTAGAAACACAATTTCCCGTTATTATTACGACCACAACGTTCGTTTTGTCGTCTTTTCAATGTATAGCCTTCTATGGTTTTGCATCGCAATGCGTATTCCACACACTCAGCCATACTGTCCGAATCATCTTCCCTGCCAGCAGATGCTCAAATCCCGAACGCCCTATCCCACAAGCAATACAGGTTTGAAGCCGAACCTACAGAGTTAGATGGCAAACGTAGGCTACCTAATTATTGCAGTTAGCCTATGAGTCGTTTGTCTAACAGGGGTCATTATGGAATTATTCATAATATACCTGATGCGTAAACCGTGCCTCCTCTGTTGAAATGGGCGGTGACTTAAAGGAGATAGATCCAGCCTGCAGAGCTGTGTATGGCGGCTGGCTGTGCAACCTGGTCTCAGAGTATTTTGTAGTATTCTGTACGTAAATCAGCGACCCGCATACAAATTTTTGGGTCAAGGATTTACGTTTACTATGTTACATCTAGTATATGCGACCCGGCTGGTGTGTTGGAATATAGGCAGTGGCAATTTTCGCATGTAAATCTTGGTGGGGCAAACAAAAAAATATATTTTTAGATGCATGCCAGAAAACTCACTGCACAACACTAAACAATACATTAATTGCACTATAACGGTGAAAAACGGTGCCCACACAGTCCCAACACCTTACCACTGCTATACCTGTTAATTATAACAGTTAATTCAGCCTAATTTACTGCCTTTAAAAAAAACATAGCTGATATGGCTGACTTGCTTAAACAAATTTGGTTCCTACTGATAATTGAGATGTACAAACTATGACATAAGCAGACGATGAGCAGATAATAGACAATCTGTAATTTCGTTTAAGACATTAATGAACGAGCTAGGACGGGCTTAGTCAATATAACTATTTGATCAGCTCTTTTGAAATGTACAGCAACATAATTCAGAACACGGGCCTTTCTTACAGTATTCTCCCTGTACACCAAGTCAGAACCATATGATAAATAAAGGGGGCATACAAGCAGACAATTTATGCAGTGGCATACAATACATTTTTGGACTCACCTTGTTGTGCTGTGCTCACTTGAAGCTGGTGCGGCAGTCCTTCGTGGGCAATTTTTTTCAGAAAACTTTGTCATCAAAGTCTGGCATTCTCTAGATTTATGGTGCTTTCAAAATAACTGAGAACACTGAGAAAAAACAAGGTCGTCAGTGATCTTCAGGTCAGAGCTCTAGAAAGAGGCCCGAGTTCCCGACTTGCAATTCCGAGTTGGATGACCGTTCAAAATGTATTTTCCCAGTCGGAGCTTGTGAAATCACAAAAATCAGATTTCCCAGTTCTGAGTTTCCAGTTGTTTTGAGAGCGTCAGAAGTCATGCTTAATTGACACCATGGCTAATGTTGAATGTTTATACGTTTAAGCTTGGAAAAGAGACCCTTAAACATAGACTTGGGACCACACACCCACTCCACTGAATAGCAGGCAAGTGATTGCTTTCCAATGCTTGCAGTTAGCCACTGACTTCTTCCAAACCACTCATTGATGAATTAGCCATTTCCAACTTGTTGTGTAATGTATTAACAATATGTTTTATCTYTAATTTCTCTTCGAAATTTCTAATGTGACAAGGATTTAAAAGGATTTGCCAGTAGATTGTAGACTTGATTCATGATGATGACTGATACCTTGCTAGCTGAGATTTTGAAAGTGTGGTGTTGACATGATCAGTCCAATCAAAGCTGATATAAGACATAACATGATTTGAAGTAATTTTATATGTGACCAATGACCTTGAGCTTTCTTGGATGGGCACTTCTAATGCACAGTTRCAGTCAAAAGTGTGGACACACCTTCTCATTCCAGGCTTTTTCTTAATTTMACTATTTTCTACATTGTAGAATAATAGTGAAGAAATCAAAACTATGAGGTGGCGATAATGGGACTGGCTTCCTCTCTCACATCAAAACATACCTGCAGACGAGTGACAGATGGATGGATAGAGAGAGAGCATGATTTTGCCTTGTTTTTTCTTATTGTAACACGGTCAGTCATCTTAAAATCAGGAGGTGAAATGCAAAACTGACCTTGGGACTGCRACATCTCTGCCTGTATTTCAATGTAAAGTATCTCTTTAAAAATACTTCCTGTTGACCCGACCGAGTGATATCTCACCTATGATCATGCTGTGTCCTCTGTGTCAGCCAGTTCAGATGCGGGAGGGGTTCACCAAAACAGCTGATATAACCTACAGGACTTAAGGAGAAGGGGGAGAGGGATAAAGTGAAGAAGATAGACTGTTATTGTGTGTGTGTGTGTGTGGTCTCACCTGGTGTCCACACTGAGTGGCTACAGAGTACTTTATGCTGAAAAACAGACACATGAGGACAAACAATAGAAGATAATGTCAATAGAAGATACTGTATGTGACTCAGACACCTATCGGAGTGTACCTGAAACATTTAAATATAGAGGGCTATGTGTCTCACCACTTGGTTGTTGCAAAGCTAACCCCCAGGGAAATCATGACTTTGTAGCAACAGATAGTGAAAATGAAAATGGCTATGTTTATGTGGCGTAAATCTGAAAATTAGCAGATGACATATTAAGGTTTTTTWAATTAATGCATGTGAGACTGGTTCCATGTACAATAAGACAGGCAGAGACGGATYAAAATAACACAGAACAGTTTAATTACCTCTGGTTATGGAAACTTTTGCCAGCAATAAAGCTTCCGCGGCCTGTTCCTCGGACAGTGAACATCTGGCATTGTCTACATTTTCAACCCCTTGGCCAGCTCGCTCTCTGAAAGTAAAGAAAACAGCTTATTTTTTATAGATGTGGAAACAATAACTGAGATATGACCGTTCAATCTAAAGCAGCAGATGTCATTTWTAGGATAKGTCAATACAGCCCATTGCTGCTTACCTGAGATGCCATCTTCGTAGGTGTCTGCTTTGACTTCCTTTGTGTCGGAAAAAAGTTGCTTTCAGAACAATTAGTTTTGATTGAAAATAAAAAAGGTTTTGCTCTCGACAAAAAGACACAAATGTACCTCCATAGCGTATAACAATTTACCTGTGAATAACCACACCTTCATACAAACGTGCTACTGTATGCAGAATTCTTGAAGCACAACCGAAGATGCTGCCATATCCTGCAGCACGCCCACAAGCGAGCCACTCAGGAGCAGAATGATGCRGCGTGGAAGAGGGAAAGGAATGAGATGGGAACAGCAATTTGTTGCAAGTTGGGGAGGAGGGCTAATAGCTGAACAATAGACTATTCAACCTTTACTAAAGATTTGTCTAATAGCCGAGCTAGTTGTGAAAATCCCCCCTCCTATCACAGACCAGATTTGCCCTAACGAACCAAAGGGGTAGCTTGCTACTCAACGTAATAAAGTAATGACTTTTCAAATAAGTTACCTTACACATTATGTTGGCTGACAATTTGTTAGCTACGCTGTCCTTACAAACCACATAGCATATCATTACAGCAGTYTGTACTGGTATGTTAACTAGCTACCTAACGTTAGTAGTTATACTTGACTTGATTATTCCCGTCATTCTTAGCTTAGCTAAATGGTATAGTCATTGTGCTTTCTCAATGGACATTCGGGTGCTTTCATAAATTCACTCTGGCTTTCTATAGGCTGGACAATAGAACAAGTCAAAACTCACCCAAGGCTAAAAAACGGCTTCAGAGCGTTGGCTAAACTGGAACACTAGCGTGAGCCCATAGCAAATTAATGGAATCGAACGTTCGCAGAGCCTGTTTTGACTGGAGTGATGCTTAGAATTCCATGAAATATGTATCCCTTTTCATTTTACCACTACAATCTGTTCGTCGTACGAAACTGGAAAAAAACTACTTGTGTAGAAAGTAAACGTCCGCACCTCGATGGTGTCAACTGTGCTTATGTCTGCGTAATGAAAAAGTAGGGAAAAATAAGAACTTCTGACTATTTCTGGTCTAGCGATCGATGACAAATGAGCTTGCTGTCCAGACTTACATAACTACAAAGAGGGGATTTTCCTGATTAAAATGGCACCCGTGTAACAGTTTTACTTCTCCTCGCCCCTACCTGGGCTCAAACCAGGAACCCTCTGCACACATAGACAACAGCCACCCTCGAAGCATCATTACCCAACGCTCCACAAACGCCGTGGCCCTTGCAGTGCAAGGGGAACAACTACTTCAAGGTCTCAGAGCGAGTGACGTCACTGATTGAACCGCTATTAGCGCGCACCCCGCTAACTAGCTAGCCATTTCACACCAGTGACATCCGACTTGAAAAAAATCTAAATATACACATTGCGAGATATTTGGCGAAATAGACAGACACGCCTATATTTCCCCCATAGGAAACAATGGGAAGGCCGCAGAGTTTCAATATTATTTTTGTTGTTTACATTTTGTTGTTTACATTTTAACTATAAAACTATGTGAGCAGGTCTCATTGCCAACAATAGCGAAGCAGGKATTGTGACGTTGAACAATAAGCTGGGAATAGAACGTTCGAAAGGCAATTTGGTGCCACGGTGCTCAATAGAACTAATAGGAGATGGCAGGGTGAAGAATTCACTAAAATAAGGCCTGTTTTTTTGCAATTACTTCAAAATGACGGTAAGCAGCTGAGAAATATGGTCATATTATGAAACTGGGCTCCACGGTGGATGCAATGAACTAGTATTCATCAGAAAAGAACGTTGTTAAAAATGTGTGTCCAGCCTACTATCTAATATGTGTCCAGCCTACTATCTACACGGATTTCAGAGCACTCTCGTCTGAGTGTACCAGAGCACAGAATAATTACTTTATGAGCGCTCAACACCCGCTGAATATGCCCGGTGTCCGTAAACGTTGGGGGAAAAGTGTAATTAAATAGTTTCCAGCAGCACATTTACAGTCACCAATGCTCTGGTTAACACAAAAACTGCCTTACCAGCTCTTCTAGGGCAAGTAAAATGGTCTCATTTGTGTCTGGAAGTAGCTAGCCAACGTTAGCGTGGGTGCTTGACTGCTGTTGTAAGGCCAGAACGCCCAAATCAACCCTACTCCTCGGCCCGAGAGCGAAACGGTCTGAATTTACAAACTGACCATTTTTCTCTGAATGGAAACACTATAATATGAATCAAATTAATTAAGCCAAATTTCATAAAATCTATCCCATATACTATGTTATTACAAAAAAGGTTTTAAATTCTCTGGTAATGCCAATACGGAATACTATCAAATGCTTCTCAAAGATGCCCTCTGGTGGTCAAACTAGCAATAACTTGCATTAACAGAAGAAATGGCTGAGAATTAAATGACGTGCCACAGAATGCTGCAGCAGCACGCAGGGTGTGCCGCAGTATGACGCAACTTTTAAATGATCTCCGCATGTGAAGTTTCCCACTGTGAAGCATGGAGGAGGTGGTGTGATGATGTGGGGGTGCTTTGCTGGTGACGCTGTCAGTGAGTTACTTAGAATTCAAGGCACACTTAAGCAGCATGGCTACCACAACATTCTGCAGTGATACAACATCCCATCTGGTTTGCGCATATGTTTTTCAACAGGACAATGACCCAACACACCTCCAGGCTGTGTAAGGGCTATTTGACCAAGTAGGAGAGTGGTGGAGTGCTACATCAGATGACCTGGCTCCACAATCACCCGACCTCAAACCAATAGAGATGGTTTGAAAAAAGTTGGACCGCAGACTGAAGGAAAAGCAGCCAACAAGTGCTCAGCAAATGTCGGAACGCCTTCAAGACTGTTGAAAAAGCTGGCTGAGAGAATGCCAAGAGTGTGGAAAGCTGTCAAATGCAAAGGGTGGCTACTTTGAAGAATCTAAAATATATTTTGCTTTGCTTAACACTTTTTTGGTTACTACATGATTCCATATGTGGAATTTCATAGATATTGTCTTCACTATTATTCTACAATGTAGAAAATAGTAAAAAATAAAGAAAAACCATTGAATGAGTAATGTGTCCAAACCATTGACTAGTACTATAACTCTATGGCAGCAACCAAGGGGTTGAATTTCCGATCTCTACCCCTAGATTTGGTGGTGACGTAGTGTCCCCATGAGTGACAGAACACTGAGCCAATCACGGCGCAACTAGAGAACATTACCAAGCCCTATGCTCCGTATTTTCCACTGGCTGCCCCACCACCACAGAAAGCACTGAGCTAGGCTGAAACACCTGCATTTTGGAGATGCCTTACTCAAGAAAGCCAAAAAATAGACCAAGTTTGTATGCAGCTTTATTAACTCAATTTTTTTTACAATGTTTTCAAACTGACACYTATTAATACAAAAATAACATGAAAAACAGCTCTGCCCCACCTCCCCTGAATGAAAGGTTGCCACTGCATTTAAACTCAGCATAAAAAGAAACGTCTCTTTTTCAGGACCCTGTCTTTCAAAGATTATTCGTAAAAATCCAAATAACTTCACAGATCTTCATTGTAAAGGGTTTAAAAACTGATTCCCATGCTTGTTCACTGAACCATAAACAATTAATGAACATACACCTGTGGAACGGTCGTTAAGACACTAACAGGTTACAGACGGTAGGCAATTAAGGTCACAGTTATGAAAACTTAGGACACTAAAGAGGCCTTTCTACTGACTCTGAAAAACAGCAAAAGAAAGATGCCCAGGGTCCCAGCTCAACTGCGTGAACGTGCCTTAGGCATGCTGCAAGGAGGCATGAGGACTGCAGGGCAATATATTGCAATGTCCGTACTGTGAGACGCCTTAAACAGTACTACAGGGAGACAGGACAGACAGCTGATCGTCCTCCCGGTGGCAGACCACATGTAACAACACCTGCACAGGATCGGTACATCCTAACATCACTAAGGTGTAAAAAAAAAAAAAAGGACACAAAAAATGGTCAAAGACTCCAGCTGCTACTTGCTGTTAATCTATGCATTGTCACTTTTTTATTTTATTTTAGTTCAGAACAAATTCTTATTTAAAATGACAGCCTAGGAACAGTGGTCTTAATTGCCTTAAATTGTTCAGGGGTAGAGCGACAGATTTGTACCTTGTCAGCTCGGAGATTCGATCCACCAACCTTTCGGTTACTGGTCCAACGCTCTAACCACTAGGCTACCTGCCGTCCCACTTTACCTCTACCTACATGTACAAATTATTTTATTGTGCTACTTTAATACATAGTTTATTTTGGAAATACTATCTTAATTCTATTTATTGAACTGCATTGTTGGTTAAGCGCTTGTAGATAAGAATTTCACAACAGCTGTTGTATTCGGAGCATGTGACAAATACAATTTGATTTGATTTGAATTTTTTAAATCTTCTATACATGTATAGCAGTGGTTCCATTGTGCAGATGTAAAGCTTATTTCCAGCATTTCAATACATTTTGCATGGGGTGGATACTTTTTTGTTGTTGTTGCTATTTTAAAGCCCATTTTCTGCAATTCTACACATTTTGACATCGRGTTCATGTGATATCCGAGTGACTTTAACATGGGCTAGTTGATCTGGACATTTCTGACAAGTTATAAATAGCTCCCTAAAGTCTGCAATGACTGACATGACAAGAGGAAAACTGCTAATGCACTACCCCATTTTAAATTGCATCTTGTGCATTTTACTATTACAACTTTGAAGAGTAAGTTGAAAGCCTGACAGTTCCACCATTTATATACAGGAATTAATTATGTAGCCACCATGTTAATTAATATAGGCATTTTAATGAGTTTATTAGAGGGGAAATTCATAAAGTCATGATTGACAGGCTCGTGCCTTAATCCTTCAAGTTTTTTATTTGGTAAATGTGCACACACATAGGTTAATAAAGCATATACATTCATGGGGCATTCACATGCTTGTCGGAAGCGACATGATTGTTTTCAATATTTATGCATTAGTGGAAACCAAGACTTCTCAGGGCAGGTCTGCCGGTTTTGACGAGCAGAAGTGTCTTTTCGTAGCAGGTTAGGATCATTAACGTGGCAGGATAGGATAATTAATGTGGCAGGTTAGGATAATTAATGTGGCAGGTTACGATAATTAACGTGGCAGGTTAGGTATTTTATTAGGATCTCCATTACCTGTTGCAAAAGCAGCAGCTACTCTTCCTGGGGTCCACACAATACATGAAACATAATACAGAATGACATAATACAGAACATCAATAGACAAGAACAGCTCAAAGACAGAACTGCATAAAACATTTTTTAAAGGCACACGTAGCCTTCATATCAATGCATACACACAAACTATCTAGGTCAAATAGGGCAGAGGCGTTGTGCCACGAGGTGTTGCTTTATCTGTTTWWAAAAAAACAGGTTTGCTGTTTATTTGAGCAATATGAGATGGAAGGAAGTTCCATGCAATTCGGGCTCTATATAATATTGTACGCTTTCTTGAATTTGTTCTGGATTTGGGGAATGTGAAAAGACCCCTGGTGGCATGTCTGGTGGGATAAGTGTGTGTCAGAGCTGTGTGTAAGTTGACTATGCAAACAATTTGGGATTTTCAATACATTAATGTTTCTTATAAAAAGAAGAGGTGATGCAGTCAGTCTCTCCTCAACTCTTAGCCAAGAGAGACTGGCATGCATAGTATTTATATCAGCCCTCTGATTACAATTAAGAGCAAAACGTGCCGCTCTGTTCTCGGCCAGCTGCAGCTTAACTAGGTCTTMCCTTGCAGCACTGGACCACACAACTGGACAATAATCAAGATTAGACAAAACTAGAGCCAGCAGAACTTTCTTTTTGTGTTCTTTTTTAGTGTATGTGATGTGAACTGAAAGGTCTTCTTTCTTGGGGACCTGAATATTGACTGGTTTTTATCAAGCTGTCTTGTGCTCGCCAGAGGTAGCCTGACTTCCATTAGGTACCGAGATGAGATCCTCAGACCCCTTGTGAGACCATATGCTGACACATGCACATTTGTGGCCTGCTGGAGGTCATTTTGCAGGGCTCTGGCAGTGCTCCTCCTTGCACAAAGGCYGAGGTAGCGGTCCTGCTGRTGGGTTGTTGCCCTCCTACGGCCTCCTCCACGTCTCCTGATGTACTGGCCTGTCTCCTGGTAGCGCCTCCATGCTCTGGACACTACGCTGACAGACACAGCAAACCTTCTTGCCACAGCTCGCATTGATGTGCCATCCTGGATGAGCTGCACTACCTGAGCCACTTGTGTGGGTTGTAGACTCCGTCTCATGCTACCACTAGAGTGAAAGCACCGCCAGCATTCAAACGTGACCAAAACATCAGTCAGGAAGCATAGGAACTGAGAAGTGGTCTGTGGTCACCACCTGAAGAACCACTCCTTTATTGGGGGTGTCTTGCTAATTGCCTATAATTTCCACCTTTTGTCTATTCCATTTATCCATTATCTATCCATTTGCACAACAGCATGTGAAATTTATTGTCAATCAGTGTTGCTTCCTAAGTGGACAGTTTGATTTCACAGAAGTGTGTTTGACTTGGAGTTACATTGTGTTGTTTAAGTGTTCCCTTTATTTTTTTAGCAGTGTATTTGTTCTATCTTTTCAGGGGGATGAAATTGAAATTGTAGCCAGCTCTGCAATGCTTGTTTGAAAAAGAGAGATATTTTGAAAAAAGTATCATTTTCAATTAATCGAAAATGAGACGTCAATCTGCACAAAGGCAAAAGGCAATTTTTATACAATGAATGAGCTTTTCTTAGTAATCTACTTGAGAACCATTTAGGGTTCAAATAAAACTTTTGAATCAGTGAAGCTTTTAGAGAGAGGTTTAGTGCTTTTATATTTAATAATCTCAACCCACCCAATTCATATTCATTATATAGATAGGCACGTTTTATTTTGTCTGGTTTAGTGTCCCAGATAAAGCAAAATATGTTTTGCTCATAGGATTTGAAAACAAATCATCAGGAGTAGGCAGCGCCATAAGTAAGTGAGTAAACTGAGATATGACTAATCAGGGCAATTTTTCCATAAATAGACAAAAGCATCTCCATGGCTGCAGGATCTTGTCTATTTTTACAAGTTTTCTATTGAAATTCATTGTGGAGAGCTTATTTATATCTTTTGTGATATGAATACGAAGTATGTCTACTTCAACATCAGCCCATTTTATAGGTAAACTGCAGGGTAATGTAAAACTTGTATTTTTTTAAGGATTCAATACGTAATATTGTACACTTATCATAATTAAGTTTTAGTCCAGAGACTACAGAAAAGTTATCTAGATCTTCAATGAGACATTGCAGGGATATAGCTTGCGGACTTAATATAAAACTTGAGTCATCGGCATACATGGACACCTTTGTTTTTAAGCCTTGGATTTCTAATCCTCTAATGTTGTTATTGGATCTGATTTTAATAGCTAGCATTTCGATGGCCATAACAAATAGATATGGTGACAGCGGACACCCTTGTTTAACTCCTCTTGACAAATCAAAACTCTCTGAGAAGTAGCCGTTATTTACTATTTTTGTCGGGTTAAAGTTATTTTGTGAGGTGGTCGGATCTTTTCATGATGGAGTATGTTGTTCCTCCATAGCGTAAAGCTGTTGGTACTCGTTGATTTCCCTCAGGATCTCCTTAGTATCCAGATTGGCTCTTACTGCAACCAGTTGTTTTACGAAAAGATAACAATGAGTCTTTCCCACGACGATGACAGGTGTCTGTAGTACAGCCAGCTAGCACTCGCGGAATCCACGCTAAAAAAGGAACACAAATTTGCAGTCCCAGCCGTAAAGGCTAACCGCGTCGTGGAATCGTTAGCAACAAAACTTTAGTTCAGATTAAAATTGATTTAATGAAAAGGTTTTAATATAAACAACAAACCGAGTGTAGACAGTACAATGTTCTGTTGCACGCTCTGATGACATATCTGATGACTATTGTTATTTTACAGCTGCTCTTTAATTATTTCTTACTTTTATTTCTTATTCTTATTTTTGGGGGGTATTTTTTATTTTTTAACTGCATTGTTGGTTAGGGCTTGTAAGTAAGCATTTCACTGTAAGGTTGTATTGTATTCGTCGCTTGTATTGTATTCGTCGCATTCAAAATGCCACTACAGGGCTACCAGTTAAGGGCAACAGACCATGCATACTATATGTGTTAACCAATCAAGAGCAGTTATACCTGAAATCTATGTCTGTGTCTATGTCACAGTCACATGCGATTGAAGGAGCCACAAGAAGTCCAAGTGAAATGCCCGAGTGGCACTCCTTGAGGAGTGACTGCTTCTACTTTTAATGAAGTCAGACATGTGAGAGGGCAAAGCACAGCTGAAAACATAGCTGAGAGGAACTAGTCAAATGGCACAGATAAAGAGAATCCTGGAAATGGAGACAGAGGTGTTGAGGGACTATTCAACTATGAACAACCTGAACTATAGGAAGTGTGGACTGGTTATCCACCCAAATGCACCATGGCTAGGTGTATCTGTTATATTACTCACTTGAGAGACCTTCATTTCGGGCTTGTAGAAGAAAAAGGCCCAAATGCAAAAGCTACATTGACTGTAGATACCTCAAAGTTGAGCATGGCACACACAAGTTGAAGGAGCGCCATTAATATTATTGGGTTCAAGAGCAGTTGATGGTCACAGCTATGGAATGGTGGGATTGTGTTGTCCTGTGCCCATGATGATATGTTTGTGGAGCGCATTTACAAAGATACAACTCTCTTCAATAAACTAAAGCAAAAATGTGATGCCTTCTTTTACACATATTAAATCATTGTTATATTTACAATTTAATTAAATAGCAGTGTACTCTTTCACTACACAGCGTGTAGGATTATTTTGAAATAAGAATACAAACGGTTAGAATGCTGGCTAGAGTGACATTAAAATGACAGAAGCATAGTGTACGCTCAATGGCGCTGCCCATGCTAAAATTGCCTTTTGGTCACTAGAGGCCTCTATCATTCTCTATGGCTAGTACACACTAGCTATCTAGCTTGTAAACACTTGCTACCTAGCTAGTACACCCTATCTAGCTAGTACAACTCTAGCTAACTAGCTAGTTCACACCAACAATGCGTTACGCCTCGTTCACACCAACAGCGTGATTGCGCAAAATGGAACGCAGCATTGTCTGGATATGTGTGCAACAAAAGTTCAACATTCCCCTTCTGCTACCATTTCCGTCTACACAGTTTGATGCATACTATCGATAAATCTAATATATGTGTAACCGATGTGAAATGGCTAGCTAGTTAGCCGGGTGCGCGCTAATAGCGTTTCAATCGGTGATGTCACTTGCTCGGAGACCTTGAAGTAGTTGTTTCCCTTGCTCTGCAAGTGCCATGGTTTCTGTGAAGTGATGGGTAATGATGCTTCGAGGGTGGCTGTTTTTGATGTGTGCAGAGGGTCCCTGGTTCAAGCCCAGATAGGGGAGAGGAGAGGGATGGAAGCCAAACTGTTACATTGATGCTGTTGACCTGGATCACTGGTTGCTGTGGAAAAGGAGGAGGTCAAAAGGGGGGTGAGTGTAACCGGTGTGAAATGGCTAGCTAGTTAGTGGGGTGTGTGCTAATAGTGTTTCAATCAGTGATGTCACTTGCTCTGAGACCTTGAAGTAGTTGTTTCCCTTGCTCTCCAAGGGCCGTGGCTTTTGTGGAGCAATGGGTAACAATGCTTCGAGAGTCGCTGTTGTTGATGGGTGCAGAGGGTCCCTGGTTCGTGCAGAGGGTCCCTGGTTCGTGCAGAGGGTCCCTGGTTCGAGCCCAGGTAGGGGCGGGACGGACGCTGAACTGTTACATATAGAACGCACTGCAACTGCCTCTGCAACGCTGCAAGGCGAACACAGTGTTGCATTGGAAATGAATGTACTTCTGGTGTACCAAAATGGAATAACTCTGTCYGTGTGATCGAGGCATTAGATTGTAATGACAGACTACATTTGTGTAGAAATTGCGGGCATGTTCAGCCTGTGCTTGCACGGTTGTCGCAAGTTTTGTACCACTCTTTTTTGGGGTAGTGGGTCAAAAGGTTTGCACCCCACTGGAATACATGATAGTGGAAACAAATGGAGTTGGGTTGGGTATATTAATGGAAGGCCACAGTATTTTATATATATMTTTTAGCACATACCCCCCAAAAGGTCTGTGCACAGCCCTAGTGTGACATGTTGCCAAGGCATAGTTACCTAGATTAGACATGGCAGAAAAGAGAGGTCTCTTGAAATGGAAAACCAGTTTTACTACATTCTTTGTCAAGTGAAATCTAAGAGCTATGTTTTTAGACAGGAGCCAGTTTTAATGACTGGCTGCAGGGGCATCAGCTGGATTGCGTTCAGTACGTTTTTACGTTTTGAAACGTTCAATTTAACGGAAATGGTGCTGTACTGATCGACCAGTTGAAAAATGGGGAGGGGTTGGGGAACGCTGTCCTTTAAAAACGTCACTCATTGCTTCAAGACACACCTTGCCACACCCACCAAACATACATCAAAGTATTTTCAATAACATTTGGGGAAAACGTGTCGTTCAGTACAAACTGTTCCGCAATGTAGCAAACTTTCAAGCGAACTGAACGCACCGTAGGATGCCTCAAGAGGTGTCAGGTTAGGAGAGGTTTTTGGGCGTAGCCACCTGTGCAGGTACTAATACGGAAGTTCCCAACTACTAGATTTGACTCAGATATCAGTCAACAGCCAAGGCTACCAAATGAATAGATTTGATTTGACTTCAACAGTCAGGACATGGACATGGCCATGGCGTAACGCATTTTTTAGGAGCGCAAAAGGACTTCAGTAGGGCCCACATGGCCGAACAGCTACCCGTACCGACTACTACTACACCCAGAGCTTAACCTACTGACAAAATGTATTCAGGCGATTCCAAAGGAACCYTCCAGGGAGGAGGATTCGGCGAGCGCTCTGTCCCGGGAACCACGGGGACGTTGAGCCCGAGCGTGGTCAACCAACTCTTGATGGAATTTCTGATGTACTTCGGGAGAGCGCTATTGGTCTTTTATCCTGTGTATTTGACAGGGTACCTCGGACTCAGCGTCATCTGGATCCTCTTGTGTATGATGCTGATCATTTGGTGGAAGAAAAACCGCAAGTGGAAAGATATCCGAATTGGAACGGCTATGAACTTTATGGATAACGAAACACAAGTGATCCACAACGAGTTGAAAACCTTGAATATGGCAACTTGGGTATGTATTGGTATGTTGTTGATGTAGGCAGAGGTTGTTCCCCATATGTGGAAATGAAGTTATGTTACGTGGTACTCTGGCTGACATAAGATGAAAAATATGCACATACACACATACTCAGTCACACACAAAATGAAATGTGTCCTGCTGGATCAGTAGGCGTTTCTACACATTTTACATAACGAATGAACTCATCTAGGCTACAGCTGTTCATGTCTGGGAGGTTTTGTGTGACTTAAAGCAAACACAGCTAAAGCTAAGCACTCCTAAGAATAGAGCCTACATAGGCCTATTTTAAATTTGTGTATGAGCATACAAATGACCCACTAAGACCAGATGTTCAGCACTAGCCTACTTGTATGATTGTTATAGRAATGTAGTGTTATGGTCAAACATGTAGAAGTGTCATTTGTCATCATCTTCCAGCCACTTTCTGCCTCAGTAATAATAGTAAGACCTAACATTGTATTCCATTTCTGGGAAATCACAAAGTAGTGGCAGTGGCTGTATTGTTTGGGAGTGTAATATGCAGTGCAGAAGCTTTCACCCCCGTATTATTTCTTGCGTTTGAATCAAGCTGTGGTTTATTGCCAAATTGCAGTGAATGTTGGGCCTCTGTGTTTTGCCAAAGGCAGTCGTCAGTGCCACATTGACTACCGTGTCCCCAAATAACTGCAGGCTATAGAGCAGTGTTCTTAATCTATTCCTGTGGACATATTAATATTCTAGAGACATCATGGGAATGTTTCTGGTGATTTGAAGTGTTGACGTCATAGTTGTGTGATTATGTTGCAGGAGGTTTCACTCATCCATGCCTTACCACACCCATGCCTAATAGGAAACATTGACAAAGATAATGAAGTGCCACTGCTGAGGCTGTTGTACATTTAGAATAGTATTTTGTCAACATGTTGAGGTAAGTTGAGGCAGTAGTTGTCATTGTTAAAACAATATAGTGGACATTTTGTATTTCACAATGTTCCGGTTTTGTTTTTGGGGGGTGTGACCTTCATCTCCTGCTCTCCCACAAGGTTTGGAATTACAATCCCTTGATTAGTCATCAGGTCCTGCCTAACCAGTATTTTTCCTTTCAATATCAAAACCACACACTGTGGTAGATTAAGACGACGCAGTTCTATATTCAACCACTCTGACAGTAACATGTTTTCACTTTGTTATTATGGGGTATTGTGTTTAGATGGGTAAGACAAAATATAATTTTTGAATTCAGGCTTTAGCACAACAAAATGTAGAATAAGTCAAGGGGTATAAATACTTTCTGAAGGCACTATATGTCAAATAAAATGTGCTTCTGATTGGTTTCTTTGTCTAATATGTCCATCTCCCTGCATACAATGTAGACCTATTCAAAGTTCAAAAGTAAGTCTTTATTAAATGAGGATGGGTCATCTTCATTATCTGGACTCCTGCCAACTCACAGAATCACAAGGGTTTGTGTCAACCAAACTCTCTTGTAAATTTATCTCTTCTCTTCCCAAAGGTACACTTTCCCGAACTTGAGAAGGTTGACTGGCTCAACAAGGTAAAATAATGTTTTTTCCATTCATGCTGGTCACTCTTTGTCTGTTGTGCTGTTGTCACCTCAGCAATGGAGTTGGCCCGACGGCACAAACAGATCTGTTTCGTGTAGTCTTGGGGAGGGTCTGGTCATGAACGGCTTTAAACATTGACATGTTGCCCACAAAGCTTTCAAAACAACATTGTTTTCAATGACATATCACATACACAACCTCACAAAGTTATGCTCTACATTTGTTTATCCACACAATGATTTGGTCATGCTGATCGCAACTAGTTCTCCTGTCGTTCTTTGGTCATATGTCTGTCTGTTTGTCTTTAGATTTTGCTGCAGGCGTGGCCGTTCTTTGGCATGTTCATGGAGAAGCTCCTCAAAGAGAAGATCCAGCCATCCATCAGATTGTCCAGCCCATACCTCAAAACATTCACCTTCACAAAAGTCCACTTTGGTCATACAGTGAGAGAGCTTTTGTTGTTAGCATGTCAGGTTTCACCTCGTGGTTCTAATTTTGTATGAATTCTAGTACCTGGGGCCCTCATTTATCAACCGTGCTTAATTCCTCACGAAATGTTGGCGTACGTGGAGATCATAGGATTTGTATTCTCAGCACATTTTTCTGATCAAAGCCACATGTAGCAAATAAGCTGTAAAAAAATTTGGTTAACCAAATTCGAAACTTTCTCATTGACCTCCATACAAAAACTCCTTGCTTGGTGAGTACAAAACACTACCTGCTGGAGAAGACGGATTTTGTGGCCAGTTATCCCTCTCGTTTCGCCTCTTCGTCTCTGCTAAACTTCAAAACCATTAGATTTTGGGATTGGTGTAAAATCCAAAATTGTGCTATATATTCATTGGTATTGTCATGGCTAATTTGTAAGCGATAAATATTAATGCATTACAAGCTCAAACACTTAATCTGCAAAAATGACAAGTTCATTACTGGGCAATAGGGATTTCTTAGAACCTAAGTGCGGGGCCCACCCTAATCTGATAGTGGAAGTGCGGTGGTAGATGCCTAGTCTCCCTTATGGCTCAAATCAGGTGCCTACATAGTATACACCATAGACATACATCATTTACACACACACACACACACACACACACACACACACACACACAGTACATACCCCATAGACATACATCATTCTCAAACCCCATAGACATACATCATTCTCAAACACACACAACCAGAGAGAGAAGTCTGCTCAGACAGATCCAGCTCAGAAAGGCCCAGCTCATGACCCTCCATCAGCAGCAGATTTTAATTTAGAATGGAAAATGAATGTGTTTATGCAACATGTTAGTGCATCGATTCGTTCMTTAATCAAACCGAATCACACCGAATTGTTTCAAACTAAAACATATCGTTCCTGTATCGTATCGAATCATCTTGAAAGGGAACGATGCACATCCCTAATGAATGGTAAGATTTGTTGTATAGTAGCGGGAATAAACCAATCAGGAGATAATTAGAATATGATTTACACAATGAAATAAACATATTAGGCCAGTTATGCAATCTCCTTGCTAACAGCAAATGCATATTTTCATCATATTTCTTTCATATTTTTTTATTACCATTGTTATGTATTCTGTGCATGTCAACAAACACCTCCATTTCCCCCKAAAAACTATATTTGCATGCAAAGCAATTCTTCAAATTCCCATACTATAAAACATTCTATTTTTGCTACTGTTTAGAACACAAGTAGGATTATTKGGACACAGCCAGCGTATATTTTTTGGTGCGTACGCACCTTAGATAAATGAGGCACCTGGTGATTAAAATATATATATATATATTCTCCTAATTTCAGCCCCTCCGAATCACTGGACTTAAAGTGTACACCCATGAAGTGGACAAGAGGCAGGTGGTTATGGACCTGCACATAAGGTAATAGTAGTAGTAGTAGTCAACATCGAATCAATAACACACAGTACAGCACTATAAAGACACAATAGGCCTACAATAGGCCTACAATGGCTAGTAGTACTGTAGTTAGTTGTACAGCAGAAGTAGTCGTTTTATTGTCCCCGAAAATCCATAACAAGGTACTGTAGGGGTCCGTTCTATGACTCCCTGTAAACTATTAGGGCTTTGGATTTAGCCTGGTCCCAGATATGTTTGTGCTGTTGACAGTGCTTTTTGCTTCACAGTTACGATGGGGATGTGGACATCGACACAGAGGTGAAGCCGCCCATCACTGCTGGGGTCAAAAGTATTCGGGTAGGCATCAGATGTTCTTGTGTGGCATCTAGCTACTGGCACATACAACCACCCTATGCTAGCCTAGGATGACTGTGGTTGAAAATTGAACATTGTTACCGTGGCAAACCGGTTGTGTCACATTTAGTCCTCTCACATCAAACCGTGTGTTCAATTTGCATTGTGTGTAATTAGCTTTTTTGGTTTGCAGAGAAATTGCCCCTCTTGAGGAACTGTTTTAAAACTGGTTTTGATCTTTAAATTGATCTATATCAGCCCTTTTTCTAATCATGTCAGTATGTTTTTATTTTTCAGCTTCAAGGCATGTTGCGTGTCATTCTGGAACCTCTGATTGGAGATGCCCCGTTGGTGGGAGGAGTCACTATGTTCTTCATTCGTCGGCCGGTGGGTTCTGAAAGATGGCTCTGTTTGTTATTTATACCTATGACACCCAGAGATAAAAAATAAAAATATTTTTTTTTTTAGCTACCTTCATTCACCCTCTATTTATTATAGTTATATAACTAAATGTTATATATTTTGGTTTTCAGGAGGTCCAAGGCTAGTAGTATAGGCTATAACTTTTTAAACCCTACCATGTCACTAATGAGTATGGGACCTGTTGTGCCCRGTCAGGACATCGGCATCCTTGTGGTAGGATGCTAAGAGTGATGAAATGTTTTATTTAAAGTTATCAAATTRGAAATGGTTTAATTTTCAGACCCTACAAATCAACTGGACAGGGTTGACCAACCTCCTAGACACTCCAGGTCTAAGGTAATGTTTTTTTAAATTTTTTATTATTATTATTATTTTTTAGATAGAAGTACAACATATATTTAGCAGTTTTTCCTTGAAAAAGAGTTCTACGAATTCAGAATTTTTAGGTCCGAATGTATCAGTTTCAAAATCACTATTTCAAATTGAAGTGACTTCTGCCCTAACCCTTCACCTCCACAGTCACCTGTCTGAGCCAGCCATCATGGACATCATCGCTTCCCTTATGGTCCTGCCCAACCGCATGTGTATCCCCCTCATAGAACAGGTCAAAGTGGACCAGATGAGGTTCCCCCTGCCTCGTGTGAGTACAGTAAACTGATACTCCACTGTGTTGAGACCTGTGTCAGTGCCAAAGGCCCAGTACAGTAGGTGTTCTGATCGGACAACACAGGAGGATGGATAGACACAATTTGAGTGTATGGCACATCTATGGCACAGTTCCAATGATTGGAAGTGGTTCCATGAAATWAATTTTCTATGAAATGTCAGAACAAGATTTGACACCAAACATTGGTTTAATGGGATCTTCAGTTATTTCTATATCTCTAAAAATCTGGTAATCAAATCTGGTTCCTGTGTTGCTGGCTAACTTGTGTTCATATTTTGGGGGTTTAAAAATATGCTAGTTCTGTTAAATTTCTATTTTAGTGGGTGTGTGCAGTAAGATCTTGTTGTGTTTTGTACTTTTTTTGTAACTATAGTATTTTATGATGTTTTAGGGAGTTGTGAGGGTACACTTGCTGGAGGCCCGGGATCTGATAGCGAAGGACACTTATATGATGGGAATGATGAAGGGTAAGTCTGACCCCTACGCGGTGCTTAGGGTCGGCAATATCCACTTCAAAAGCAAGACCATCCAGGAGAACCTGCACCCACGCTGGAACGAGGTTTATGAGGTAGGGACTCCTGAAAATCCTCCTGCTGTAAATGTAGTCACACACACTCACAATCGTGCAGTCAACCCATTCTCTCTCCCCTTTGTCTATACACTCTCCTTTGTCTATACTCTTTGTTTTTATTTATTACCATATAAAATATGTTTGAATATATGATTTCTTTTTTATCCCCTTTTTTGTCAACTGCAGTTTGTGGTACACGAGGCCCCTGGGCAGGAGTTAGAGGTGGATGTGTTTGACGAGGACACTGACAAGGATGACCCCCTGGGGAAGTGAGGAAACCACTTACTATGTGCACGAGAATAGACACAACCTCCCCATTCTGATTTCTTACGCCCACTTGTCACTGACTGCTGACCCATGTCAAACATTCAGTAGTGCACAAGTAGGTTGTGGAATGTTCATATAGAAATATGTCATGTAGAACGTATGCCTCTGACATAGAGTAAGGAATCATGCCGGCTCTATTCATGACGTTATCTATCTGGAATATTTTCCACAACATTTGTGTGACAAAGCCTATTGAACATGGCCCTGGTTAGATACTTTGACCAATTGAGGGCTTATTTATCAATCTCAAAGCTGTCACCCCTGGTGAAAATACTTGAAACCCTTGTAAGTGAACAGGTAAAATAGTTTTTATTTACTAACTCTATTTTATCAATGTACCAATTGGGCTTCAGGAAGAAGCATAGCACAATTACAGCAGCCATGAAGGTTTTAAATGATATCACTGAAGCCCTTGACAAAAAACAGCACTGTGTCTCACTTTTTATTGATCTCTCTAAGGCTTTTGATACAGTTGATCATGCTATACTAAGGCAYAGATTGTTGAGTGTAGGTCATTCGGAGCATGCAGTTGCATGGTTTGCTAACTATCTG
The DNA here is from genome assembly GCF_002910315.2 of Salvelinus sp. IW2-2015. Taxonomy (NCBI): domain Eukaryota; kingdom Metazoa; phylum Chordata; class Actinopteri; order Salmoniformes; family Salmonidae; genus Salvelinus; species Salvelinus sp. IW2-2015. The sequence goes on along the minus strand of NC_036875.1, from coordinate 6,680,706 downwards.
TCTGATAGAACTCAGTGCACTCAATTTGATGGGCTTATGTCTGTTAAATTGTCTGTCCTTAATGGTGTGCTCCAAGGCTCTGTACTTGGTCCTCTCTTATTCATTATTTATATAAATGATTTAGACAAAAATGTCCAAAATGCACAACTTAATTTTTATGCTGATGATACTGTTATTTACTGTTGTGCCTCATCTCTTACAAAAGCTTTCRAGAACTTGCAAACTGCTTTTTATACTGTTCATCATACCTTATGTCAATTGAAGCTTATCCTCAATACTGACTAAACTAATGGTGTTGTCTCATGCAAGAAATAGACCTCTGAACCTTTCACCTATTACTACCTGTCAGGGCAAGGAGATTGAGGTTGTAACCTCATATAAATATCTTGGAATTCTAATTGATGACGGACTCTCTTTTAAATTGCATATTCAACAACTTACAAAAAAATTGAAGCTGAAGTTGGGATTTTATTTTAGGAATAAGGCCGTTTTTCTTTTGAAGCCAGAAGGAGGCTAGTATCAGCTACATTTATGCCTTTACTAGACTATGGGGATATTTTATATATGAATGCTTCCGCTCAGTGTTTGAGATCAATTGACACTCTTTACCATGGCACTTTGAGATTTATTTTAAACTGCAAAACCCTTARGCACCACTGCACTTTGTATACCAGGGTTGGCTGGCCTTCTCTAGTCACTCGTAGGCTCAGTCACTGGTATACTTTTATTTACAAAGTCATTTTGGGTTTACTACCTTTTTATTTGGGCATTTTTATTGTTCAGAAATGTGGTGGGTACTCTCTTCGTTCGCTGGACTTTATCCTGCTAACTGTTCCAAATGTCCGAACTGAATTTGGTAAAAGGGCTTTTATGTACTCTGCGCCATCGTCTTGGAACACCTTACAAAATACTTTTAAACTGGAAGAACTTGTCCCGATTTGGTGTTTTTAAATCACTGATGAAGGATTTTGAGGCTGATTCCCTGACCTGTCAATGTTTTTAATTTGCTGTTTTTGATTTTGTTATACTCTTGTGAATTCAATGGTTTTTACTAGATTACTTGTAGTTTTTCATGTTGTCTGTCTGTAATTTTTGTAATGATTTGATGCTGCCTATCTTGGCCAGGACGCTCTTGAAAAAMAGATTTTAAATCTCAATGAGCCCTTCCTGGTTAAATAAATATATCCATTGTAGGTTTCGCCTGGACTTTGGAGAGGTGAAGAAGGAAAAAGAGATGGATAAGGTGAGAAGGTCACATTGAATGTTTTAGTTGCGGGATAGGAAACTCGGGTCTTGCAAGGCCAAAATACTTCTGGTTTTCTTTATCTACCTCTAATCAACTGAGGTGAATGAACCTACAGCAGCCAAGGTGATAATGGCTGGGGTCATTTTTGCTGTTCTCCAAATATAATGTTAAAGTTTTTAATTGTGTAGAAATGCAGTAAATGAAATTCAACTTTCAAAAAATGTCCAGGACGGACCTCACTAACTCAAACCCTGGTTATGGCCCTGCACATAACGGAACACATTTTTAAAATGTGGATACAAATAGAAATTATTATTAGCTAAGGTAGTCTCCCGGTTTCAGTGTGTTTTCTACCTTTTGGTATCTAAAGAATGGAATGAGAAGACTCTCTGGCCAATCGGTGATATAAATCAATACATCAACTATCAGGTAGTTGTTTTTTTTTTCTATCAGAACTTTTGGCCCTCCATGCCTGGAGTTGACTAGCCTTGTTCTGAGGGTGATAACATTTCGGTTCAGATGAATAAACTATTCCCATTTCGTTGTCATAGTGGTTCCCCCTGGTTGATGTGGCGAGTGGAGAGGTTCACCTCAAACTGCAGTGGCTCTCTCTACAAACTGACCCGGGACTCCTAGCGGAGGTAAGCGCTCTTAAGCAGATTTATAACCACTCTTAAGCAGTTTATAAACATTCTTAAGCGGTTGAGCCGACTCACCCAAACRGTGTTGTGGAAGCTCTGATATGTCTTTTCATACTGCACAACCCCTGGTCGCTAAAGGAAAACAACAAATGTGCTTATTAACCGTATACAACCTTTGACGAATATTGTGTATTTCTTTTAATTTTTCCGTTACAGACATCTGATGGCTGTGCTTGTGCTATGCTTGCTGTGTACCTAGACAATGCCTCAAATCTACCAGTAAGTACATCTGTCAAGCCTGTACAGCCACGGAGACTCACATGTTAACTAGCACAAACAGTCTGCGACGTGAATATAAGATGCGATAACCAAGTTTATTTGCTTATGAAAACATTAGTACACATTCTCTGAGCACCAACAAGACACTCTCCACTCAATCTGAATGCCCCAGGATGCCTTAGCACATGCCTATAACAAAGAGTCAGCAATTTTGCATAAACATCATGTGATAGGCCGATGACAATCAAATATAAATTTTACAATTTAATCCCCTTATTGAAGATGATCATCACCAGTACCATCATTTGTAACTCATCACAATTGACCCTTCGCAAAGATCTGCCTCAGAATTTTGGGCAACCATTCACAGCGCTCCAATGGATAACAACTGTCGTCGAGTCTGACACCTCGGACAAGCTCACATTTAAATCACATGAAAGCCAATGAAGGCTATGGCAAATACTGAGAATTTTCTTCAAAAAATACATGTTTAAATGGCTAAATAATTGAACAGTGCACCGGGTGTATTTGCTACTGTGATTCCTGAAATGCAGAGCTTGTTGATGGAGTATTTTTCTAATCTGAAATTAGACCTTTGTTACATTGTTTGCTAGCTCAGCTGGTTAACTAGCTCTCAGTTTCTCAAAATGAATGTTAGCTACCGGAGTTAGCAATGTTATGAATACAGCTCCCATCTGCTGTCGGCATTAGGATACGATTTGAGCGCACTAGTTATCTCTAAAAGTTGTTATAGCTTTGACTGCATGCTGACAGTGAATTCAGAGCCGTTCAGTGGCTAGCTACACTACAAACAGAACAGGTTCCTGTGAAGCAATTGTAATGACAGTCAACCACAACATACCCCCTGCTAATCAGGAAACTATTGGGTGTCAGTTTTGATCTCATTGTATATTAGAAACACAGTTTGAAATCATTGTGAGMGGATTTCGCCAGTGATTGAATGGGTAATTAGGCTTCCCTGGAAAATTTGACCATTTTCAGGAAGCTAGGCGTATGTGTCACTCTTTTCATTTGTATTTTTTTTATACAACTARACAAGACGTCTTACTTAGTTAAAGTGGTTTCAGTCTGCCGTGACACGTTCATCCATGTATACGGGTAAGAGTCTAGCTACATTTTCAGAAATTATACATTTATAATTTTGTCGGAAAGTCATTTTCATTTCAAGTTAAAGCGTATTGTTAGCTAGCTAGCAAACATTAGCTTGCTGGCTCGCTAGCTAACGTTACGTGTTTGATCTGTGTAGTAATATTATTTCGATCTCAGAAACCCATTTGCATTCCCTAATGTTAGCTAGCTAGCAAACGTTAACCCTAGTTGGTTAGCTTTAGCTACCTGCAGATTCATACTACAGCATTTCATGCATGGTGGCTAGCTATGACAATCAGTTTGTACTGTTTGGGMGTGATTTTACAGCCATCTATTGTATTTCATGAACATGTGTACATGTCTAGACAATAGTGACCCATCTTACTTAGTTAGATGTGGCTGGGGGTTATAGCATTTCTTTCACATGACCCATCAATTTAGACAAGTGTCTCGGGAAGCGTCATCTAATAATTATAAAAACATTTATCTGGACCCTTTCTATTTGTGATATTGCTACTATGCAAATATGCAAGTTACCATTCCACTGTACCGTTTACAGCTGTATCATYTGCATGTGACATATACATTTTGATTGTATTTGATATAGTGTGTGTTTACCAGAGACTGTAATGTGAAGAACAACATGACCTGCACCYAAGTCAGATTAGGATATAGGCCAAGAACTAGATAAAGTGTATTTTTACCTGGCGTTTTCCTTATTGTAGGTTAATTATTTCACAATTTTTAGTTTTGAAATCTTTYGTTGTTCACTACTCTACATTACTCTGTTTAGCACATGGCCTCACATGTGAATCCTTAAAGAGATGGGTGGGACTAAGGCGTGGTGTAAACAAAGAAGAGCTTTCCAGTAGGTGTACCAAACATTCAAGGGCCATTTTCTAGAAAGTGGAGTTTCTCAACTTTCWAAGCAGAATTACTTTCCCATTGTTCGTCAACTGCAGTGTATGATATACCATTTTGTAGSTCTGTGTCTTTACCTTTATCAACAACAAAAAACCATACACAATTTCAAATTTTGCCACATAAGACCAAATRAAGGTGGTRGGTCAGATTTTGCAGATGTTGTCCGAGGTTGCAACAGTACCAAGAGGGGCGGGGCTTAGCGAAAGGTCAATTGTGCTCAAGTTTTSTGTCATAAAACGTGGCCTGCTGCATTGAACATTTTAGAGATTTATTTMATCATACCTAACGCAATGGTAAATATTAGCGCTGGCGATAGGGCTATGTGTCTGGGGGTGTGTCAGAAATATTGTTGCTATTTTCACTGCAGAAATTATGAGTTTATTAAATAGCATAGGCTACAGTAACACGTAATAGCAACATAACAAAAACAATGTTTGCTCAATATGTTTGGCGTGTTGACAGTCAACATTGTTGTAATTGGCTTCAACGACTATAGGCCTTTACGCATCACACTTCTCCTCAAATAAAAAAATACTAGGCTCCCGTAATTTGTATGTGTGAGGCATGTTCTCAATAAGCAGGATGTAGCCTAGGCCTACCGTTGATATGGTGTTATAGGACTGAATAATCTGAATACAAGAGCCTCTCTTTGGAAATCAGGATGGATATAAACCGAATGGAGTAGCCTATGCACTGCAGGTAGACCTATGTGAATAATGCAAAAGCATGATGGCAAAAGCCTCACGAGTAGACCATTTAGAAGCCTTTTATGGATAGCCTACTTGGCTAATGCATGGCTAGGATAAGAAAGACACCAGATGAATTGTTGTTGAARTATCTTTCATTATAGTAGGGTAGGGGTAGCCTGTAAGGGCTTTTTTTCTTTATCAAATGAAATGGGAAAACAAGCAATTGTTACAGGACAATAACTTAAATGTTTCTACATACCAGTGTCACCAGATCATGTCATCTCTCGTTCCATGATGGGCATATAACCTACATGGAGGGGTTTTTACGGCTCAAATAATGTATAATAGCCTACATAGATAAGAAGGGGATACTCACAAACTTGATCTTTTAATAAAGCTTTGGTGATTTTAAGATGTATTTCAAAGCGGTCTCACGAGCCAAAGGACACACCTCAGATATTACCACTTCTCCCATCTCCGCACAGATGGGAGAAGTGTGCTCATGTAAGAAGTAAATTACCAATCCTGGCTCTAGGATTTGAAAACGGAAGAGTGCCGGCTTTAACGGGTCAAAATTGCAAAGAGTGCATTTGACAACTGCTTAACGCCAGCTGAAAATAGAGCCCTTAATGTGTTATTTTGATACATGCACTACATTATTTGTCATGCTCTTCATTCTACTTTATTGCAGACATATGCCAGTATTTGGTTTTTCTATCTGAAATATCTATTGTATACTATTAATATTCATTAATTTGCCTACCACAGAAAGACCACAGTGAGTTCAGCCACTTTAAAAAGGATGGGAAGCACGCCAAAGATGCCAAGGTAAGATTGACTACATGCATGGGTCGTATTTAGTAGGGCACATAAAGGACATCATGTTGAATCATTTTGCATTGGAAATGTTTAGTTTCTTATTGGACAGGTAGTCCCTCCCTGTTTCAGTCTGTTTTCCATTTGGTGCCTCATGAATATGACTTAGGCAGAGTTGAATTTCCTGCTACTGGTACTCCAGGGTTGTGTTCACTAGAAACCAAATGGAAGCCAACAGCAGCAAACGGAAACAAAACAGGGAGGGACCTACCTGAATTTGTCCAACAAACTCTTTTCTTTTTTGGAGTAAACGGTTTCCGTTGTGCACAGTACCTGGTAATGCACTAGTGTTTCCTGTTTTTCTGGAGAAGGCAGGTCCATATGGGTGTGACCTGTTGTATTCATTCCCATACCTGCTTTGTCTGCCCTGACTTGATCTTTTTGATTCTGCTTCCCCTCCTCTGCTCCCCCTCCTGGTCACTCTGTGACACTGCTGTGAGAATCTTCAGTTTTTCTGATGTCACTCTTCGGGGAAATGCCTTTTGCATAAGTAAGGTCCCTTTCTGGACCGTAGGCAGCGAGTTCTGTCTTTGACCTGTGGTAATGCAGAACTTTCTCTGAAGGTTGGTTAGTCAGAGGACAATCTCCACTGTCTGTATGTTGTGACGATTAGTCTAGAGCTGCTCTCTCTCGAAAGCATGCACACATTAACAAGCTGCCAGGTGTAGCACAGTTTCTAATATTTGATCTATGTTTGTGCATTAGTGTCCTTTTTATACAGTATAGTGTAGATCCCCTTGTTAAAGAAGTATTGACATTTCCCTCTCTGAAGTCTGCTAACACTATAGGCTCCCCTCTCTAGGTCATGTAGTGTGCTAGCAGCTAGTGTGTGTGTGTATATACACAGAGAGCACCCGTTCTCTTATGAGCTGATGCATTCCTCTGTTTGCTCACGTGAGCCTAGCTCATATTATTCTCATGTGAGTGGAATGCAGACTCAAGGCAACCTATATGGGAGCTGCCTGCAGGCAAACTAGAACATTCCAGAGCGCTCCGCCACTCATAAACCAGACATGTCAGACCTGGCTGAAGCTTGTTTACCTAATCTTTTGTGAAATTTCTTGTTTTTCCGCTGAGTGTTCCTGACATTGAAATCTCTGATTTTGGAGTTGGACAAGTACAGGTTCTAAGTAATGAAGTGAATATTATGCAAGTTAATTTAAAAATACAGTGAGGTCTGAAAGTATTGGGACAGTGTTTTGGCTCTGTACTCCAGCACTTTGGATTTGAAATMATACAATGACTGAGGTTAAAGTGCAGACTGTCAGGTTTCATTTGAGGGTATTTAAAAATHACAGCACTTTTTATACATAGTCCCCTCCATTTTAGGGGACCAAAAGTATTGGGACAAATTCACTTATACTGTACACTATAAAAGTAGTCAAAAGTTATTATTTTGTGTCCAATAGAATGGTAAATAATATATTGTGTTATTTTGGAGTCACTTTTATTGTAAATAAGAATAGAATATGTTTCTAAACACTTCTACATTCATGTGGATGCTACCATGATTACGGATAATCCTGAATGAATCGTGAATAATGATTCATATCCCCCAAAAAATGCTAACAGCCCCTGTTATTATAATGGTGAGAGGTTAGCATGTCTTGGGGGTATGATATTTGTGCGTCTAACTTTCTCACTCATAATTTATTCATAATTCATTCAGGATTATCTGTAATTATGGTAGCATCCACATTAATTTAGAAGTGTTTAGAACACAGGAGGTTGATATAGCACCTTAATTGGGGAGGACGGTCCCGTTGTAATGGCTGGAGCGGAATCAGTGGAATGGTATCAAATACGTCAAATGCATGGTTTCCATGTGTTTGTTGCCATTCCATTTGCTCTGTTCTAGCCATTATTATGAGCTGTCCTCCACTGATTTAGAAATATATTATAATTTACAATTAAACTGATAAAATTTCATTATTTACCATTCAAWTCTATTGGGCACAAAATAATCTGAAACACAACCAAAATTTACAGCAAATGCACTTTAACCTCATTGTATCATTTCGATTCCAAAGTGCTAGAGTACAGAACCATACCAATAAATACTTTTGGAGCTCACTGTACACACACACACACACTGACGCATGCACTTACTCACTCTGACACACTCATAGCTGAGCCTCTTTTATATCAATGTTAATGTTCTTTTAATCTATAGATCACAAGGAGACCCAACAATCCAAACTCTTATGTGGAGTTCTCCATTGATGAACAGAATCAGAAAAGCAAGGTATGTTAATACTGTATGCTGCTGCATTGTAGGGATAGTCATGCCAGGTGGATGTGACTTCTATTAATTAAATATAGTATATCCCCCACTAATACGTTTTTTGTCCATTGCATCATTCAACATACTGTATCTGCCGTTAACCATTCTATATACAGGTAACTGCCAAAATAATGGAAATACTTTAGCAAATGAGGGACACAAAGTATATATTGAAAGCAGGTGCTTCCACACAGGTGTGGTTCCTGAGTTAATTAAGCAATTGACATCCCATCATGCTTAGGGTCATGTATAAAAATGCTTGGCTACCATGCCTATGCCCCCATAGGATGACAATCCACATGCCATGAGTGGTCTCTGAATGATTTGAAGAGCATGAAAACGATGTAAACCATATGTCATGGCTGTGTCAGTCACCAGATCTCAACCTATTTGAGATTCCGGYGCYGTGCCTGAGACAGCGTTTTCCACCACCATCAACAAAATGATGGAATTTCTCGAGYAAGAATGGTGTTGCATCCCTCCAATAGAGTTCCAGACACTTGTAGAATATATGCCAAGGTGCATTTAAGAAGTTCTTGCTCATGGTGGTCCAACACCCTATTAAGACAATTTATGTTCGTGTGTTGTTTATTTTGGCAGTTACTTGTATCTTACAGGTAGGGCACCTAAAATCCCTGAAATCCTGATTTGAAGGACTCAGAATTTCCTGCTTCTCCTATCCCGATTCCAGGAATCTTCAGACCTGGGTTTTCTGGGAAAACGTGGAATTCTTTAAAACTTACTGGAATTTTGCAATTTTGTAACAGGTGTTTTCTTTGACTTTTTATCAATAGGGGAAAAAATCAGTTCTCTCCTCAACTCCTCCTCTCCTCCGTGACCCGGAAACCAATAAGTGGTCACCATATGTAGGAGTTTCAATTCTTTAATAGGTGAAATGAGGAGTTTCCTCTTCTCCTTGTTTGCCTCCTCCGGCAAAGGATGTTAAGGTGTGTCCTACCACGGAAGAGTTTTGAAATCAGCCACACCCCCTTTGAAACAGCTGTTTTCTCAGAGGAGAAAACCTTACACATCTTAAAAAAGCAATACATTACTTATCCTTTTATCTGTAAAATGTATAGTGCAGCTAGTTACATTTAATTTGACCACTTCACACATGTACACTGAGTGTACAAAACATTAGGAACACCTTCCTAATATTAAGTTGCACTCCTTTTTGCCTTCAGAACAGGTTTTGAAATCGTTCCACTGGGTAGCTGGCCCATGTTTCCTCCAATGCTTCAGTTGTATCAAGTTGACTGGATGTCTTTTGGGTGGTGGAACATTCTTGATACACACAGGAAACTGTTGAGCGTGAAAAACCCAGCAGTCGTTGCAGTACTTGACACTCAAACCGGTGTGCCTGGCATCTACTACTATTCCCCGTTCAAAGGCACTTAAATATTTTGTCTTGCCATTCACCCTCTGAATGGCACACATATACAATCCATGTCTCAATTGTCTCAATGCTTAAAAATCCTTCTTTAACCTGTCTCCTCCCCTTCATCGACACTTATTTAGGTGGATTTAACAGGTGACATCAATAAGGGATCATAGACAGACCAGATGAATCCAGCTGAAAGATATGTCATGGAAATAACAGGTGTCAAKAGGTGTCACGGAAAGAACACGTTTTGTACTCTCAGTGTATTTTGGGATTCCACTCCTGTAAACGTAATTTGCCTGATGACACACTAGAGGAGAGACAGTAATTTCTTACAAACGCATTTGTTTCCACATTTCCTCGCTTCRCTCTGATGTTTTCAAAAAGAGGCACGYAGAGGACGGGGAYGAGGACATGAGGAGTCYAGGAAATCCAATTGAGAAAAGGGCTCCATTGTGCACCCTCTTTATTGTCATCCCCCTCTCCCTCCTATAGGTGGTGTTTGCATCCAAAGACCCTGTGTGGGAGGAGTGCTTTACCTTCTTTGTGCACAGCATAACAAACCAGCGACTGAATATTCAGGTATACAACCCTCATGAATAAGTAAGGAAGAAACCTTCACACGGGTAGGAGTCAGTGCACACATGGACCTGATCATGTCATATAATGGGGAAGTCTGTAGTCTTTTTTTTTTTTATTACATTTTTTGTTTTTATGATTTCAGGTCTACTCTATTTTTCTACTACTATTTTGGGGGGTTTTACTACATTTCTCTGTTTTACTACTGTAGACAGCAGACCTGGGATAACTATAGTATCAAATATGCTTTGTAAATAGTGAAAAAAGTTTACTACCATTTAGAGGTGACTACAAATATCTGAATACAGATCGCACAAAGTGACAACTTTTCGGAAACATTTGGATTGTCCACCTTCAACTAAGATTAGTTAAACTAGTAGATTAGCAAACCAACCAATGCGATTTACTCCTTGAACTACACATACGTACAGATAAAGTGTTGTTTTGTTTCAAACAAACGTACCAATTTTAAAGGGATAGTTTATTCAGAATACAAATTAACATTATTTTCCACATGTACCTTGGCTGTCGTCGATTTCAACAAGGCAAGTTTGGATATTTCCTTACTTGGATACTTAATGTTCATATTTTGTTTACAAGTGACACTTATGCCTCTCGATTAACAATGTAATAACTTGAGTAACATTTTATTAACATTGTTAGATAAGTTGTGTATTTAAATTCCATTGCAATGGAGTTGAGCTTTTATTTTTCTATTAAACGAGGAATATGAACTGTCTTGTTCCACTAAATGATACTAATCATCAACTTAAACGATAAGCAACTAAACTTCCATCGTGTGTATTTAATGTAAAGTGTTACTGTTAACTTTATAAATTGGTTTAATTCATTCTGAAAATGTGTTTGTTAGATGTTTTGAATCTGCAAAAGTGGTTCCAGACAATCTTTTATTTACTAAGATCTGAAAGCCCTCCAAACCATGGCTTAATTATATATTTTTGAGTAATTAAACTCACTGGTTTAGTTTTGGTTCTTCAAATGTTTATGGAATATTTTTTTTAAATTGTATCTTTTTTTTCCAAATAATTGTCCTTCATTAAAATACAATTAGTTATTTAATATCAAAGGAAATAATTGCCTTTAGTTGACCATCTTAAATTGGACTACTTTCAAATAACCTACAAAACACAACTATTTTTGGCCAAGGTCTGGGTAGACAGACTACTTTACTTTTTACACATTTTTGTTGTTACATGGTGGGATTAAAAATAGATTTGTCATTTTTTTGTCAACGATCTGCTCAAAATACTCAAAATTCTAGCTTTTGTAAAATATTTATGAAAAATTAAACGCTAAGATATCTTGATTAGATAAGTATTCAACCCCCTGAGTCAATACATGTTAGAATACATTTTTGGCAGTTATTACAGCTGTGAGTCTCTAGCAAAATTTCTAAGAGCTTTGCATACCTAGATTATTCAACATGTTATTATTTTCAAAATTTGTCAAGCTCTTTCAAATTGGTTGTTAATCATTGCTGAACAGCCATTTTCAGGTCTTGCCGGAGATTTTCAAGCAGATTTACGTCAAAAATGTAACTCGAACATTCACTGTCTTCTTGGTAAGCAACAACAATGTAGATTTGGCCTTGTGTTTTCGGTTATTGTCCTGCTGCAAGGTGAATTCCTCTCCCAGTGTCTGGTGGAAAGCAGACTGAACAAGGTTTTTATCTAGGATTGTGCCTGTGCTTACCTCCATTCCATTAATTCTTTATATCCCCAAAACACRGTCCAAAGTGAAATAACTTCACCATGCTCAAAGGGATATTCAATGTCTGTTTTTGTTGTTTGTTTTTAACCCATCTACCAATATGTGCCCTTCTTTGCGAGGTATGAAAACATCCCTGGTCTTTGTGGTTGAATCAGTTTGAAATTCACTGTTTGACTGAGGGACCTTAAAGATAATTATATGTGTGGGGTACAGAGATGAGGTAGTCATTCAAAAATCATTTCAAGCACGATTATTGCACACAGAGTAAGTCCATGTAACTTATTACGTGACTTGTTAACCTTTCTGGCACATGCGCTCCYCTAGCGACCCACCTCGACAACATCCGGTGAAATTGCACAGCGCCAAATTCAAAATACAGAAATAGTCATAAATAAGAAATACAAGTGTTATACATCGGCTTAAAGATTACCTTCTTGTTAATCCAGCCGCTTTGTCAGATTTCAAAAAGGCTTTACGGCGAAAGCATACCATGCGATTATCTGAGGACAGCGCCCCGCTTACAAAAGCATACAAACATTTTACAACCAAGTAAAGGAATTACAAATGTCAGAAATAGCGATAAAATTAATCACTTACCTTTGAAGATCTTCATATGGTTGCAGTCACAAGAGTCCCAGCTACACAATAAACGTTTGTTTTGTTCGATAAAGTCCCTCTTTATGTCCCAAAAACTCAGTTTTGTTGGCACGTTTTGTTCAGTAATCCACTGGCTCAAAGGCAGTCAAAACATGCAGACGAATACATCCTAATAGTACCGGTAAAGTTCGTCGAAACATGTCAAACGATGTTTATAAATAATCGTCAGGTTGTCAATTGTCTAAATAATCTAGAATATTTCAACCGGACAATAGCTTATTCAATAGAAAGGGAAAACAACGAAGGGCGCACACTCGGTCACGCATGCAAACCAGCACTGCATGATTCTACAGTCCACTGACAAAGGTCTCATTCTTCTTCATTTTTCAGAAAACAATCCTGAAACAATGTCTGAAGACTGTTGGCATCTAGTGGAAGCCATAGGAACTGCAATCTGGGTCCTAACCCATTAGATACTCTATAGGCATTCAATTGAAAACACATGGAATGGGATTTGAACCTTTGTTTCTGTGTGTGAGAGTGCCACTGTGTCTTACGGCCATAAAAATACAATGACAAACGTATAATTATATTTCTATACAGGTCAAAGAGCACGATAAGAAGACGTTACTAGGCACACTCAATGTGCCCCTCAGCCGGCTCCTCAACACATCAGATATGACCTTGGATCAGCGCTTCCTGCTGGAGCGCTCTGGGGCCAACAGCCAGATCAAGATGAAGGCCACTCTTAGGGTGAGGGAGAACTGCTCACATATCAGTGTTCTGCTTCAGGGGTTTGGTAAATGGGACGAAATGTGAGGTGAGACTGGATCCGTGTTGCAGGCTTAGACTGGATTGCCCTATAGTCTCACATGGAATGGTTGGGTGTGATGTATGGAAATCTGTTCTCAGACCAGTGTCTTTGATTTGTGTCAAGTTGGGTTGGGCGTCAGGTGGATATTGTGGTCTGCAATTATTATTTGGACTTGTTTGAGCTTCACTTCTCTTGCAGATWAACTTTTTATTCTTTGGTTCAAATTATAGGGATTGGGCTAAATTTGACTGCCACGTCCGTTTGCGAAATTACAACAAAGAAGTTACTTGAAACAACAAGCACATTTTTTGGGTGTTTTTTGTGTGCCTCGGACATCATTGCATGCGTGCTAGCAAAGCAGAGTATGTACTGCATTTATTTATTTTTTACCACGATGCTGGATGATCCTCCTCTTTTTCATCAACAAACAATAATGTATGTGCTGCGGTGAACAGTGGTGCTGTTTCACCTTATGTGGATTTCAGCTTTAACAGTGGTTGACGAGAGATGTGCTAATATGACAGGGCTATTGCAAGCTGTACACTATCTAGCTGTAAGTGACGAATGGCCGTATTTGTACTGTGTCTGCCTATTAGTGTCCTTGACGTTGTCCCTACCCTCTATTCAAACACAGATCCTGACCCTGGAGAAACCAGAACCAAAAGTCATTCTCAATCCTCCACCTCATCCTCAGCCCCAGTCCTTACAAAACCCACCCACCACATCTCCTACTCTCTCCCCGTCCACCTCCTCTTACGCCACCCCTACTGCTGCAGCTCTGGACAGTTCCACCAATGGGTTCCATGGAGATTACGTGCGCGACCGCCACGGGTCTTTACTGGCCGCCGACGGCCAGAAGACAGTCCCTTCCACCCCAGCACACATTCGGCGCTTCGACTCCCAAAGCCTTCTGTCGGACAACTCCATCGCCTCATCCCGTTTTGACCTGACTGAAGGAGCCCCCTATCCTGAGTGAGTCACTAACTTACTATCAACAGTTCATTAGGAACCAAATGGGCCGAAACYGAAAGGGATTAACATTAAAAATATTGGTTATCGTTGCAAAATGTTTTTCTATACTTTGCTATGGTGCGCACTAATGAATGCACCACAGTTGGGGTCATTGGTTGGTAGTTACATATAATATTGAAATAAATGGCTCAAGATTCAAACAGTCCTATTTGTGTATACTGTTTGTTTTTATATTCAGTGCTGTGAGTTCGTATATTTCTTACGAAATTTACCAGCTATGTGATGAGTCCTGACTTTGTACACTAAATATAAAGTATTGCCATTTTAGAGTCACACCTCATCTGTTCTTGTTTTATTCTAGACAGTTTCTCATCTGGTGTAGACTAACTCAAACATATTGTTGAGACTTGGGTCCTTACTTTGTACAGAAGCAGTCCAAATGAATGGAAAAGATGAGCACTGGAAATTACATGGTGCTTATCTCTTCCATTCATTGTAGAATGTGGGATATTGCTGCAAAACAGATGGCCTGGGATCTTGACATAAGACTACTTTTGAGGTTTGAAAACATCTGGCAAAATGTGATTTTGATGTGTAATGTCCCTTTAACACTGACTCCAGCTACATCATGAACCACCAGGGGACCTTTGGGGAGATACAGCTGACAGTGCGCTATGTCACCCTGAGGAGCCGTCTCATCATCCTGGTCAACTCCTGCAGGTACTGTGCCTGGGAAACCTACTATCATGCCACACATCCCCACTCTATCTGTGTACTGTCTTTATCACATTACACAAACACAAACACAGGCACGTGCACAGATAAGGTTCTAGGGGTTTCTGAGCATCTGACCTTTTGCACTCCTATGAGGAAAGTGCCTTTTCAGATTGGTAGTATTTTTTTTAAATTCATACATTATTTTTCTTTTAGTCTCTTTTCTCTCCTGTTCTGTAATTAATTGCCCCTCAAAACTAGATAAAAAATATATATATCTTGAAAAACTCTGGCTCCTCTGCGCGCGTGCACACTGCACTTGTCCTGCTGCTGCACAAGCAGAAGCTACCGGCGCCTAGCGCTAGTATGAGTAGTGGCACACTGGTTACTTTTTGAATTTTATGTCGTCTTTCACGGTCACAGACAGGGAAGGATTCAATTGGACTGTTTTTAAAAAGGCCTACAATGCAGATGTCAGTAGCAGAACAAACTTTTTTTCACTTTAACCACCTGCCCCTCCAAAGGTCTGTACATGGCCCTACACACACACACACACACACACACACACACACACACACACAATCAGACAGTTCACTTATTCACTCATCTCATATCTTGATGGATACAAACATACTGACATGCTGTACACTCATATGGACATGTATTTCCAAATCACCGTTAGCACCCAGTCCATTGTGTAAACGTGTTATGATCTTTACTCTGTAATACAATTGAAAACTCTTAACATTGTTTAGAATGGCACTCCTGAGGATGAGCAGACATTCAGAATAGAACGTGTTCTCTGCCCTACGTCCTTCTCTTCACTTGGTTCCTTCATATAGAGCCATACTCTGCTAGGTCCTTCTCACCCAAGCCTTACCATCTTTGCTCTTTACTCCACAGGAACCTGTTCGCCTGCAGCAAGGACGGCTCAGATGCTTACGTCCGCCTTTACCTCCTCCCCGACCAGTCCTGGAAGCATCGCATGAGAACACAGGTGAAGAAGAAGACGGTGACTCCTGTCTTCAATGAGAAGTAAGGGCCTTACCTCCTTTGACCACCAGAGGGCATTCGTTTTTGTGTCCATAGGTAGCCTGGAATCCAAGCTGATACTCTGAGCATAGTGAAACCGCATATGAGTTTGGATTCCAGGCTAGTCCATAAGGCCAATTCCATCTAAACTCTGTCAATTTAAGAAATGCCTTCAGGGCACCCTTCTGAATGCGAGTCTCTGACAAACATGTTGTTTCTACATCTCTCAGGTTTGAGTTTGACATGTCCCTAGAGGAAGCGGGGACTAGGAAGCTGGACGTGGCGGTCAAAAACAACCGGATGTTCCACACACGGGAGAGGAAGGAAATTGGAATGGTAGGTAGCAATAGTAGGGATGTCAAAGGTTTAGGCTGCTGCACAGTCACTATGGAAGCTCTAGTCTAGAGTTTAGTCTAATCTGTGTTTAGAAGCATTTTTTAAGTTTTTCCATTATTAAATTAGGAATAGATATATGTAATTGTTGTAAAAAAAATATGTGAGTGTGCTTCATTCACTATCATCCTAAATCAAAATATAGAATTATTTTGACATTGAATTATTTCATATTATGCTAATTCCCCTATGCCGGAAAGAATGTTTTGCTACATTACACAGACTAACGTTTTCACCACACACTATTTACAAGAAATACACATCCCTTTTACCTCAGATTGATGATGATAGTATAAAAGTTTATAGTCATCAAGTTTACACAAAATCGATTGCTTAAGGATCGGACCCTTTAAAAAAATTAATTTAGCCTGAAATGACATACCCAAATCTAACTGCCTGTAGCTCAGGACCTGAAGCAAGGATATGTCTATTCTTGTTACCATTTGGAAGGAAACACTTTGAAGTTTGTGGAAATGTGAAATGAATGTAGCAGAATATACACATTACATCTAGTAAAATATAATACAAAGAAAAAACCATGCGTTTGTTTTTGTAGMTTTTTTTTTTCATTTTTGAAATGGAAGAGAAAGGCCATAATGTATTATTCCAGCCAAGGTGCAATTTAGATATTTGCCACTAGATGGCATCAGTGTGTGTGTGCAAAGTTTTAGACTGATCCAATGAACCATTGCATTTATGTTCAAAATGTTGTATCAAGACTGCCCAAATGTGCCTAATTGGTTTATTAATAACTTTTCTAATTCATAACTGTGCACTCTCCTAAAATGTTCTTGTTACTTACATCCTCATGCTAATTGCATTAGCCTACGTCAGCTCAACTATTCCGAGGGGGACCCACCAATCCTGTAGAGGTTAATTAAAACAGATCAATATCTTTGGTTTAGTCCCAGTGTCATATGCACTTGTCGGTGGCAGAATTTAGAACTCTGTCATTTCCAGACCACGGTGGCAAGAAAAAATACAAACGTCTCTGGCCTCAATACCACACATGGATTTGAGGGTCAAACTATCGCTCACATTAGAGCCAACTCCTGTCACTATAGAGTGGTGAGGAGGAGGAGTCTACCGTGTCCAGAAGCGAATTCACCATATGTTTTCAGGATTCAGGTTCTCAAACATCGTTTTATGCTTCGTTTTACTATTGACAGTTACAGCTGATTTTCGGGATTGTATATCGATTCACTCTCCTTAAATATTTGTWWTCTGATGTATTCATTTCAGGGTCTGAATTGTRTAATCAAACTTTTTGCTGCCAGCTCCTGATATCAGGGCATAAAAACTACAATCTGTGTCCTGAATTACCCTAGTGCGCATGTGCGCCCAGCAATATCCTGTCCCAAGCTTGTTTTCCCTGCCTAAACTAGCTGAACTATTCTAGTTTTCATCATCACCCAACTTCATAAATACTGCCCCTTCAACATCAACTCCTTTGCTAGTTATAAAATCATGTAACAAAGAAATTAGCTAGAAAGAATCTTATTTTGTTGAATAGTCAGGACTGGTGTGAGCTATCTGTAGTGTTGATTGACTAATGTGATTAGTTTGCGTGCTTTATCTTTTACAGTAGAACAAGCCAATCAATTCCAGTCTAGAGTGACCGCCTGGTAAATATTGGTGTGCGAGCAGTTTTATAAGAATTTGACTAAATACTGTATTTTACTAAACTAGTATTTACTGTATTTTACTAAACTAGTACATCTGAACACAAGTGTTACGTGTGTGTGTGTGGGGGGTGCAATTTGTATGTCTTGGTTTTCAGCATATTGATTATGCTGAACCAGTGTTTGCCACTTGGCTATAAAAAAATATATATCATAACAGGAAGCAGCAACCGTATCATATTCAATTTGTTTTAGGAATATACATTGTGCTGTTAACATTTTCCGACAGGGTTCTTCTTAATCAGGTAAAAACTACTGAATGAGTCCAAAAGCGTGCTGTAATGTATTGGTTTTGATGACGTATAAGTGAAATCGTGAAAATCTGTTTGTCCTGCCTTGCAAAAGCAGCGATGGCAGCCAACACCATCATTACTTTCCTCAGGAATGTTTTTCCATTTTATAAACATGTATGATGATAGTTGAGGAAATTGAGGTTACGCGCTTTCACTGAATGTCAAGAAGTCTACTCATGTATGTAATTTGAGTACAATGATAATGTTCGGTTTCCCAGTTAAAGTGCCTTCAAGGAAAGGCCTCTATGCATATAGCGTGTCTTAAAATTGCGATATCTTGTGTMTTGTAAATCTAGGCAAGTCTTGTTGCGTGTATTAACAGATCTGCTGTTCATTTTGTCCACAGGTACAAATAGATCTTTCTCAGATGGACCTGGTAAAAGGTTTCACGGAATGGTAAGCCAGGAGCTTCATCCTCTTCTTTTCTATAAGCAGTCTCCGTTTCCTCCTCCTCTATTCATCRAATGGTGTGGTCAGCATTTTCCGTGCTATAAAGTACAGCTCTGCAATTGAYCGCTTCTTCTCTTCTAAAGGAGTCAGTGTAGCACCTGGAGTCTTCGAGGTATATCCAGTAACCTGATAGGTCAGCATTAAAGTGGAAGTAAAAAATATCGGAGAGGAAGGGGTGGACCCACATTCATGACAATGTCATCGTTTTTTCTAAAACTGTGATTGAATGAATGTGTGTGGGGTGTTGATAATGCCTTCTGGGAATGCTATAATGTCCAAAAGTTATGGGCAGAGTTTGAAAGTTGGCCGGCAGAAGGATTACAATGTAAATGTACTTTTAATCCATCTGTCTGCATATTTCAAGACATGGCATATGAGGGTGCAGTAAGATACCCTCATGGGTTGGACAATACTTTTCTCGTCAATCTTCTGGAGAAAAAAATTATAATTAACTGTAAATCAACCAATCCTCCATTGTTAACACGATGGAAAGGTCAACTGCGACAGAGAGAAACAACATTGTGCAGTTGTAGGCCATGTGGCGGAGAGGGATGGTAGGTGGGTCTGGGCAGGGTTGATGTTGTGTATGTGTGCGTGCGTCTGTATGCTGTTCAATCAATCAAATGTATTTATAAAGCCCTTATTACATCAGCCGATGTCACAAAGTGCTGTACAGAAACCCAGCTTAAAACCCCAAACAGCATGCAATGCTGTTGTTTGTATATGTATGTTTTGTGTTGTTAAGAAAAAAAAATGTTTTTTAAATATGCTGGCTAAAGAATCCAGAACATAGTCGGTAAAGGTAAATATGCACAATACCACGCTGTCCCTCTTGCTTGTGGTTCTGGGAATAACAGCCRGTAACAGTTCAGTTCATCATAAAAGATGACTCATGCCCACAGGACCTATACACWGTCTTTGCTGATGTTTATTGTCAACATTTCTGTTGACTGTCTTGATGGTTACTAACCGAAACATTGACAYTCAATGTGCAGAGATAAATTGTGCGTATGGGAGTCATCTTTRACAATGATTTGATATTASWSMRGMSSKKAAYWMTTGAGAATGACACAAATATTAATTTCCYCAAAGTTTGCTGCTTCAGTGTRTTTAGATATTTTTGTCAGATGTTACTATGTAATACTGAAGTATAATTACAAGCATTTCATAAGTGTCAAAGGCTTTTATTGACWKTTMSKWMKAYRTMKWMSWAAMWGTCAATATMTGCAGTGTTGACCCTGCTTTTTCAAGACCTCAGCAATCCGCCCTGGCATGCTGTCAATTACCTTCTGGGCCACATCCTGACTGATGGCAGCCCATTCTTGCATAATCAATGCTTGGAGTTTGTCAGAATTTGTGGGTTTTTGTTTGTCCACCCGCCTCTTGAGGATTGACCACAAGTTCTTAATGGGATTAAGGTCTGGGGAGTTTCCTGGCCATGGACCCAAAATATCAATGTTTTGTTCCCCGAGCCACTTAGTTATCACTTTTGCCTTATGGGCAAGGTGCTCCATCATGCTGGAAAGGGCATTGTTTGTCACCAAATTTCCTGGATTGTTGGGAGAAGTTGCTCTCTGAGGATGTGTTGGTACCATTCTTTATTCATGGCTGTGTTATTAGGCAAAATTGTGAGTGAGCCCACTCCCTTGGCTGAGAAGCAACCCGACACGAATGGTCTCAGGATGCCTTACTGTTGGCATGACACAGGACTGATGGTAGCGCTCACCTTGTCTTCTACGGGCAAGCTTTTTCTGGATGCCCCAACAATCGGAAAGAGGATTCATCAGAGAAAATACTTTACCCAGTCCATCCTCAGCATTCCAATCCCTGTACCTTTTGCAGAATATCAGTTTGTCCCTGATGCTTTTCCTGGAGAGAAGTGGCTTCTTTGCTGCCCTTCTTGACACCAGGCCATCCTCCAAAAGTCTTTGCCTCACTGTGCGTGCAGATGCACTCACACCTGCCTGCTGCCATTCCTGAGCAAGCTCTGTACTGGTGGTGCCCCGATCCCGCAGCTGAATCAACTTTAGGAGACGGTCCTGGCGCTTGCTGGACTTTCTTGGGCGCCCTGAAGCCTTCTTCACAACAATTGAACCGCTCTCCTTGAAGTTCTTGATGATCCGATAAATGGTTGATTTAGGTGCAATCTTACTGGCAGCAATATCCTTGCCTGTGAAGCCCTTTTTGTGCAAAGCAATGATGACGGCACGTGTTTCCTTGCAGGTAACCATGGTTGACAGAGGGAGACAATGATTCCAAGTACCACCCTCCTTTTGAAACTTCCAGTCTGTTATTCAAACTCAATCAGCATGACAGCCTTGTCCTCGTCAACACTCACACCTGTTTAACGAGAGAATAACTGACATGATGTCGCTGGTCCTTTTTATGCAGGGCTGAAATGCAGTGGAATTTTGGGGGGAGGGGGAATTCATTCATTTGCATGGAAAAGAGGGACTTTGCAATTTCATCTGATCACTCTTCATAACATTCTGGAGTGTATGCAAATTGCCATCATACAAACTGAGGCAGCAGACTTTGTGAAAATTTATATTTGTGTCATTCTCAACTTTTGGCCACGACTGTATACATACTCCTACTAGTTGTACTAAGCTACCTGCCTCATTCTCTCTGGGATATTCTCTCTTTATCATTAGTGCGTCCTCGGTCCCTGCAATTGAACCTTCAGTAACTAGCTCTGGTGTCAATCACTATCAACAGATCTAAAAACAAATGTTAATAATTTACAGAAACTCTAAATGTCGTCGCTGTCTGATGACAACCTCATCGCCAAAACAGAAACTTTCCAGGAAATGATTTATTTTCCCATTTCGAACATACAATTATCGAACTTCAGAAGATATTTTCAATAAATATTCTTGGTCCTAGAGTACATTGAGAGGAGTTGGTGCATTCAGTAAATGTATAAAAAAATATGCTAGATATATACACTGAGTATACCAAACATTTGGAACACCTTCCTAATATTGAGTTGCACCCCGCCCCGTTTGCCAATTCGTTGGGGCATGGAATCTACAATGTGTTGAAAGCGTTCTACAGGGATGCTGGCCCATGTTGACTTCAATGCTTCCCACAGTTGGCTGGATGTTTGGCCATTCTRGATACACACAGGAAACTGTTGAGCATGGGAAAAACCCAGCAGCGTTGCAGTTCTTGACACAAACCGGTGCACCTAGCAACTACTAAGATACCCCATTCAAAGGCACTTAAATCTTTTGRCTTGCCCCTTCACCCTCTGAATGGCACACATACACAATCCATGTCTCAAGGCTTAAAAATCATTCTTTAAACTCTCTCCTACCCTTCATCTACTCTGATTGAAGTGGATTTAACAAGTGACATCAATAAAGGATCATAGCTTTCACCTGGATTTACCTGGTCAGTCTGTCATGGAAAGAGCAGGCATTCTTAATGTTTTGTATACTCAGTGTATGTCAATCACATTAAATCTAAATATGGACCTTCYTGATCTGAAATTTCCCCATTTACATTCTCCAACAGGTATGAACTCACTCTACCCAGACTGAAGAAAACCGTCTAGAGGGAAGACCTTTACTCCTCAGCCACATCAATGGGTGCAGCGTGTGTGTGTAGTTCTCAATGAAAAGATAACTGCAGTGGATATAGACACTTTGAATCCTCCGAACCTCATATATATGTACTGTAAGGAAACAAAACCAGTGTCTCTACAGTATCAACTTCTATGCTCATTCCTCTCAGGGTCTGAATTGTGCTGTGATTCACACCAAAGGTCAAAGGCACAATTCATTTGCTATTAAAATAGTTACTTTTACTTATTGGAAGTCGAAATGCCCAACTTGCACATACTATGTTTGAATTTAAATACGATACGGGTGTTCTTTATATAAYTGTAGATGCCAATGTTATTTTGTTTAGACAGGCATGGGGTTTAAATCTTGTTTGTAAACATTAAAACAATTCCCGAACCAAAGCAATATAATCAACTTTTCTCATGCCTTGTGAAATTATTCACTACCGTTGCCCAGTTTCACGTTTGCTTTAAATTAAAATAATTTCCAAATAAAAAAACAAAGATGTCTTGATTGCATTGGTATTGAGTATGAGTTTATTTTTACAGGGACAGTGCACATTAATCAACGTTTCAGTAGAAGTGGCAGTTTTAGCCAGCTGGCTAATTTTCAACCGCAGTTCCTGGGCAGGTTATTAAAAACAATAACAAGACAGACAAATAATGAGCAGTGAGCACATGCAGAGCAACATATGACAAGCAACATGTAGCACACAGACAGAGAAATAGCACAAAAAGCAACAAAACAAAATACATAAAAGCAACAAGGTGTGCCACAAATACATTAGTTCAGGTGCAAACATTTCCATTGAATGGAGCCCATCTGTGTGCAATAACAGTGAGTATGTTAACATGCAAAATAATAATTTGATATTAAGATGATTATGGCTATAATCTGAGTTTGGKATTAGACAACTGACAAACTCCCCAGTCCCTGCCTGTGACAAGCATGCCCATAACATGATGCTGTTACCACAGTACTTGAAAATACAGGATTTCACTCTGTGTTGTGTAGTATTGTTATTTTTTTTAATTATTATTATTTATTTATTTTAGGAGCGGTAGGTAGCCCAYCAGCTAATGAGTTGGACCTGTAGCCGAAAGGTTGACTTTTTGAATCTTGGGCCCGGCGCTGTAAAAAAAATGTTTCAACRTCATATTCATAATCTCCAGCTCCATCATCAACAAACATCAGCACATTTCTATGTTTTGTAGTAAAAAATATAAAGGAAGATAAGTGTTTGCAAATACATCATCAACCAGTTAGTAGGCAATGCCGACACATAATTGGTTAAAATCACATGATGTACACCGATGTCATTGTAAACACTTTTTTTTTTTAATACAAACATAGAAACACACCATTTTCACATACTGTATGTTGATGTTGTGGAGGTGCTGGATATAATAAAATTGTGAAATTTCCCTTTAAGCATGGCCTTTAACCCCCCACCATGCTCTACATCCAGGGGGGGACATAGGGCGAACCACCTTCTAACCAGGTAGTAGAGTCTTTTACAATTATCTCCACAAGGCCAGCATTTCCAAGAGCTGGATTTCCAAATTCCTGAATGTTTTCTAACAAGGCTGAGGTGGATCCTTGTTACGTTGGTGCACTCACACAAACTGTCTKCKCCTGAATCTCAGGAGGAGCTGTTTCGTCCCCCAAGGTTTTTTTTCAGAGGGAAAAATTCCCTTTTGAAAGATTCATGGTCCGTAGTTCAGTACAGCGGCACTTTGAATGAATCCTGAAAAGATAAGACATGGGATTAACTTGAAATGTGTAACTCATAATTTTTATCACTTTAATTAGAATGTAGAAGTAACACTGTTTTAACGTTTAAATAAGTTAAATGCCATTTTTATCTTGGTGACTGGACCAGAAGTGGGTAGAACCAGGGAAAAATAGCACCAGGGAAGCTTCCCACACATCAACACAGGCAAGGAAGGCTCCAAGATCCTGCTGCTTCCTCAGTGCGCTGACATCCTGTTTCCTCCCTGGGCACATGTTCTCCTTCCTCCCTGTGACCTGAGTGAAGCCAATGCAGCCGCTAAGGGTGCAAGTACCTCACCACACATCAACACAGGTAWGGAAGRCTCCAAYATGATGCTGCTCCCTCCCTGCGCTCACATCTTCCTTCCTCCCTGGGTGTAAGTCCTCCTTCCTCCTTGTGACCTGAGTGATGCCAATGCAGCTGCTAAGGGGGCAAGCAGCTCTCCACACATCAACACAGGTAAGGAAGGATCCAAGATGCTGCTCCTTCCTCCCTGAGCACGTACCTTCTTTCTCCCTGTGTGACCTGAGTGAAGCGAATGCATCCACTCGGATTGCAAGTACAGTAGCTCATCAAACATCAACGCAGGGAAAGTCCTCCTTCCTCCCGGGGTGAGCGTCCTCCTTCCTCCATGTTTTGGTATTTTATTAGGATCCCAATTAGCTGTTGCAAAAGCAAACATGGCATAATATTGAACATTAATAGACAAGAACAGCTCAAGGACAGAACTACATCGATTAAAAAAACGGAACACATCGCCTACATTTCAATACACACACAAAATATCTAGGCCAAAAAGGGGAGAGGCGTTGTGCCGTGAAGTGTTGCTGTATCTGTTTCTTGAAACCAGGTTCGCTGTTTATTTGAACAATATGATATGGAAGGGAGTTCCATACAATAATGTCTCTATATAATACTGTACGCTTTTCTTGAATTTGTTCTGGATTTGGGGACTGTGAAAAGACCCCTGGTGGCATGTCTGGTGGGGTAAGTGTGAAGGGGTCTGAATTCCTTCCGAATGAACTGTAGAGTGAAGTCGGTCTGTAAAGGATATTAGTCTTTATTTTTTCCACTATTTTTGTTTTGCTTGTTTCTAGTGGGGTCTTGTTGCTATCTTGTAGCTACGTTGCTAGCTAATGACCAGTCCTTTTAACAGCACAGACCCTCATGATTTTTGCAATTATTTATTATTTTCTCAATTACTGACAATGGATTGTATTCATGTAGCACCTTCCATTAGGTCTCAAATCACTTTTAGCGTATTTTGGAGTTGCCGACTCACATTACCCAACAATAATCCTTTACAACTTGTGCTCAACAGTTTTTAACAATAACATAATACATTTCCCAGTACTATAATGAGGATACAGCATATGACACAAACAGCAGCCTGATATTAAACCTAAATTGCACACACGTGGTTATATTGCTGTGTGTGTACGCATGTTGTCGCATCTGTGTGTTAGTTTGGAATCCATAGGAGTACAGCCGACTAGCTCTATACATACAACTACAAAAAAATGGTTTACACTCTGTACAGTATCTTATTGTGCCCAATTACAGTTAAAAAGTACTGGGCATTTTGTACAATATTTTCCAAATGAATTGTACACATAGGCTTAGACAGTACTTTATGTATTGTCATTTTGAACCCTGGGTCATATTCATTAGGCTCCCAATGGAAGAAAATGGATTGAAACGGGGAGGGACTACCTCCAATGTGAACTGCTTGTTTTAGTTTTCTGTTCAAAAAWCTTGTTTGTTCATGTTTTGATACGGTGTGTGCTAATTGATATGATCCTGATGTGTTCATTCATCTGTCCCTCCCCAGGGACTGGGAAGGCAAGCTTCTGCTGTTGCAGGAGATCCTGGACGATTGGCTGAATGTGCAGTCCACCTTGCTCTACCTGGAGCACATCTTCAGCTTCCCAGACATCATGGCCCAGATGCCAGAGGAAGGACGACGCTTCACTGCCGTCGACAAGACCTGGAAGCACACCATGAAGCAAGTCTCTCTCCCTTTTGTTTTTAACACTGCTGCTACTCTCTGTTTTACCTATGCATAGTCACTTTAACTCTACCTACATGTACATATTACCTRGACTAACCTGTACCCCCGCACATTGACTTGGTACCGGTACCCCCTGTATACAGCCTCGTTATTTTATTGTGTTACTTTTTTAACTTTCGTTTATTTAGTAAATAGTTTATTAACATTGGAGTCAAACAAGCTTTTTGGGTTCTGATGGGGTATGAAAGTTGAACTAGGCTCATGAGGCATTTAAAAAGTGATATTCTTCAAGAATCAATGGGTATACTGTATACCATTCATTTATAAATCCAAAAATGGATCTAGCAACTAAGGACTCTAGCTTTAAATAAATGATTTTCAGTGTTTCAGTGTTGCACACAAATTGGCCATTTTACCTTATAGGATTCATATAATATTCAATATACTGTATATAGTACCTTACATCAGTTTTTTCGAATAATGAGTAAGACGTGGAATCCAAAGAAATGGTCACGGACCACCCCACCCCACGCCAATCAGGACCCAGCGAGTATACAGTATCAGTTCTCTATTTCTGACAAGGAGTATGGAGCTGCGGCTTGGAGTATTGTTTCTTGATCGTATGTTATGTACTGTATTTTCAGTGAATATAGTGATGTTTTTTTCCCCTGTTCAGAGAAATTAGTAATTGAAGTTCGGTTTATGTTCCGTCTGACATCCTGATATTACCGTGTTCTGACCACCTAGATGGTGCTGTTCCTGCAGAAACGATTTCAGAACAATGTGAGATGGTGGGTGTAAAAATCCTTTCTTTTGCTTTTTGAGGTGGAACGACCCTATAGCTATGTAAAGGATGAGAGGGTAGTCTGGTTATGGCGGCCCCATATGTTTAAATAAGCACTGGCCCCTGTTGTTGCCCTGAGACACACACACACACACAAACACACACACACACACACTCAGGTACAGTGCCAACAATAGTTCTACCCTAGAGACTCTCCAAAGGGTAATTGGCGTCCTCAGCAGAGCCGAAATGAGACACATCAATGTCAGCCCAGCGTCCTCCAGAAACCCGGCTGACTGCACCATCAAATAGAAATTATGGATTTTGTCTCGACCGGGTGGAGTCCCAAAGAAAATGAAGTTACAAAGGGAGAGCCTATAGTCTCAATGTCTTTTTGTGTCGTTTGGGACTGTGTGGTGTGATGTTACTGTACGTGTACAGAGAGAAGGGGGATTTTCAGAGAAACGACCGTTGATGAAACGAGACCTATTTGCTTACGCTCAGYAGCGTAGAGGGGCAATTTGTCAAAGTAGCAATCATACCAGCATCAATGAAAGTGCTACCTCCATAACAGCGCCATCAAAACAACTTATGGCGGAGGTGCGTTTAAATAGCTGACAGCATTACGCATCAACAACAATAATATGACACGTTCTAATATGACACGTTTGTGCCAGTTTACGATTTCAGAACATGTTAAGGCTTCACACTCTTTTAGTGTCTCCCTTGATGGCACCTGGTTAAAAAAAGTATAGAGAAAAGTGTTTTGTGATTATGTGCATAGGTCTCAATCAAGATATGACGAATACCTAATGAACAGAGTTGACACACTGTGCATGAAAGTGCTGTTTGTCATTCTACCATTCCTGTATCATACCAGAAGATTGTGTCACTGTACGAGGTAATACACCACAGTACACACTTCTGTAGACAGAGGTCAATCAATGTTTCAAAGACGTGAAACCAAAATCAACCACAAGAGTGCGCTCAAGATTCACGAACCTCACAACAGCCTSCCCAGCACATCTCAGGTATCCCATTCATTATTTACTCTCCACTTTAATGTGTCAATTATCTTCTCCTGTCGACAAAATCATAGATAGAAACCTCTGCAAATTAATTGAAAAGACATGCTTCTGTGGACCTGCTTCTTTTGTAATTACACTTGCACTCCTCACCCGCAGAAACGCCCAGTTTGCCCTCCAATGCAGATGGGAGTGGAGATCTTTCATTTTTTTCTTTCATGTGTTTTTCACAGTCTGTGTTTCTCCCAGTTAGGCACGGGGTGCTGAAGTAAAATAAATCATGATTGAGCTGTCAGGTATGCCGAGCAGAGAGAAAATGTGTGTCTGTCTGTGAAGCCCACTCCCCCTTCTTCCGCCCCCCCCCGCCCTTCTTCTTTCCTTCCTTTTCAAGGTAAAATGTTTTCACCCTACACGTATTTAATTAGAGCAGAAAAATGGAGAGGTGCATGGAGGAATGGAGGTGTAGATGGGGGATGTTGAGAAGGAGGTGAGGGGTGGGACTGTGTTTGTGCATGTGAGAAAGTGTGTGTGTGTGTGTGTGTGTGTGTATGCATGTGAGGGTTTGTGTGTGTGTGTGGTGTGTTGGGGGGGACAAGAATATACAATACAATGTTTTTAGTGTTTCAGGTCAGCAGTACCACATACTCTTACTGTACTACAACTCTCGGTAGTGTAGAGACCTTGTCAATTCAACTCCCATGCAGAAGGATTTCATATGTTTGGCCAATTAAGACCACAATGACATTAAACATACCTTATGCCACAATGGCTAAGTCATCTGGCCTGAAAAAGGAATGAAAAAGTTATCACAATCACCTCATTCAAACTGATCAAATCAACTCATCTGTTCATTTATTTTTGCTCGTCAAATGAGGTTGATGATTTGATTTAGCCTTTAATCATTTGGTTACAGTAACCGGAATGAGTTGGTTAGTTGGTTACAGTAACCGGAATGTCGCTAATAATGTCATTTTGAGAAAGGAAACTATCGCCCATAAAATCCAATCCAAAAAAAAAAGCATTTAATCTTAGAAAAGGGAGTCTCCCTTTTCTTCCATTAGGATAATCAAATGACAAATGTTCATGGTTACAAAYGGTGATTTAAAGAAGGCTTGGTGAAAGGGGGTGCTTATTACSACTTCTTTATTACATGCTTTTAGAGTCATTTTTCAGAAAAAGGTTATTTTGGTATGAAACACATTGTTAAAGTTCAATTTCCAGCCACTGCCTCAACTTCAGTCACCACAGATAATAGGAAATCAATAGCAATCAGGGGAAGAGGAAAAAGGCCATTTTTTATCTCTTTCTAGACGATGTGTGGTTTCTATACTTTGTATGTGAG